>NC_069505.1:457723-642723 GCF_027579735.1 Bombina bombina
GTTGCCTACAATGATCATGAAAGAAATGTGACTTCTATGGTACTATGTTGTGCATCGTTGCCTACAATGATCATGAAAGAAATGTGACTTCTATGGTACTATGTTGTGCATCGTTGCCTACAATGATCATGAAAGAAATGTGACTTCTATGGTACTATGTTGTGCATCGTTGCCTACAATGATCATGAAAGAAATGTGACTTTTATGGTACTATGTTGTGCATCGTTGCCTACAATGATCATGAAAGACTTCTATAAGCTGCTTGGCCATTTAATAAACCTGCATATTTTCTGTCTGCTTTACAATAGGATTCTGTGAAGACCGCACTTTCCCGGGAGTCTCTAATATCATTTTGTGAAGATGAATAAGGAATTAGAGATAATTGAGAACATTTTGAAGGATCCCTCTGAGATTTACAAACTGAGTGGAGAGGTAAAGATGTCATTTTGTATCTGTTATATGTCTGGAGATTACGCAGTTTAATGTGCTATGGTCTATAGATTTAGGGCCCCATTACAAGTGGAGCGCTAATTAATGCACCCGCTAGAGTGTTAACTGGGCTAGAAGTAAGTTTTTTGCACTTGTTGGGTTGTGCCTGTATTATGAGTTTAAAGTAAAGTTTTTGCTCGCACGCTAACCCGATTAGCGCAATAAGCTTGTTAGAATTTTGCATAGAAGTTAATGGAGAAAAAATAGTTGTGAAAAAACTAACACCCCACTCTTGTGCAAACCAGATCACATATTCTCAAGTTTGCTAACCTGACATGAAAATATGAATATTTCACATTTTAATGTTCTTCACATAGCAGAATATGTTCTATTTATTCATAAAAACATATTTCTACATATATCTGATGGTATTTTGTTACAATATACATCTATACATGTGTACATATGTGTTTATATATGTCTGTAAATACATCTATACATATATAAACACATAAATACATATAAACACACACACATACATCTATTCATGTATACATATGTGTTTATATATGTCTGTAAATACATCTATACATATATAAACACATAAATACATATAAACACACACACATACATCTATTCATGTGTACATATGTGTTTATATATGTCTGTAAATACATCTATACATATATAAACACATAAATACATATAAACACACACACATACATCTATACATGTGTACATATCTGTTTATGTCTGTAAATACATCTATACATATATAAACACATAAATACATATAAACACACACACATACATCTATACATGTGTACTGTACATATGTGTTTATATATGTCTGTAAATACATCTATACATATATAAACACATAAATACATATACACACACACATACACACCCATATTTAGACATGTATATGTAAGTATCTCTATGTTAAAGCCCTTAGCTGCCTTTTTTGTAACTGTACTGTGTAATGTATATTTATTAGACAGTGTTATTATGTGTGTAACTGTACTGTGTAATGTATATTTATTAGATAGTGTTATTATGTGTATAACTGTACTCTGTAATGTATATTTATTAGATAGTGTTATTATGTGTGTAACTGTACTGTGTAATGTATATTTATTAGATAGTGTTATTATGTGTGTAACTGTACTGTGTAATGTATATTTATTAGATAGTGTTATTATGTGTATAACTGTACTGTGTAATGTATATTATTAGACAGTGTTATTATGTGTGTAACTGTACTGTGTAATGTATATTTATTAGATAGTGTTATTATGTGTGTAACTGTACTGTGTAATGTATATTTATTAGATAGTGTTATTATGTGTGTAACTGTACTGTGTAATGTATATTTATTAGATAGTGTTATTATGTGTGTAACTGTACTGTGTAATCTATATTTATTAGACAGTGTTATTATGTGTGTAACTGTACTGTGTAATGTATATTTATTAGATAGTGTTATTATGTGTGTAACTGTACTGTGTAATGTATATTTATTAGATAGTGTTATTACGAGAGTAACTGTAGTGTGTAATGTATATTTATTAGATAGTGTTATGTGTGTAACTGTACTGTATAAGGTATATGTATTAGATAGTGTTATTATGTGTGTAACTGTACTGTGTAATGTATATTTATTAGATAGTGTTATTATGTGTGTAACTGTACTGTGTAATGTATATTTATTAGATAGTGTTATTATGTGTGTAACTGTACTGTGTAATGTATATTTATTAGATAGTGTTAATATGTGTGTAACTGTACTGTGTAATGTATATTTATTAGATAGTGTTATGTGTGTAACTGTACTGTGTAATGTATATTTATTAAACAGTGTTATTATGTGTGTAACTGTACTGTGTAATGTATATTTATTAGATGGTGTTATTTTGTGTGTAACTGTACTGTGTAATGAATATTTATTAAACAGTGTTATTATGTGTGTAACTATACTGTGTAATGTATATTTATTAGATGGTGTTAATATGTGTGTAACTGTACTGTGTAATGTATATTTATTTAACAGTGTTATTATGTGTGTAACTGTACTGTGTAATGTATATTTATTAGATGGTGTTAATGAGTGTAACTGTACTGTGTAATGTATATTTATTAGACAGTGTTATTATGTGTGTAACTGTACTGTGTAATGTATATTTATTAGACAGTGTTATTATGTGTGTAACTGTACTGTGTAATGTATATTTATTAGATAGTGTTATTATGTGTATAACTGTACTGTATAAGGTATATTTATTAGATAGTGTTATTATGTGTGTAACTGTACTGTGTAATGTATATTTATTAGATAGTGTTATTATGTGTGTAACTGTACTGTGTAATGTATATTTATTAGATAGTGTTATTATGTGTGTAACTGTACTGTGCAATGTATATTTATTAGATAGTGTTAATATGTGTGTAACTGTACTGTGTAATGTATATTTATTAGATATTGTTATTATGTGTGTAACTGTACTGTGTAATGAATATTTATTAGACAGTGTTATTATGAGTGTAACTGTACTGTGTAATGTATATTTATTAAACAGTTTTATTATGTGTGTAACTATACTGTGTAATGTATATTTATTAGATGGTGTTAATATGTGTGTAACTGTACTGTGTAATGTATATTTATCAAACAGTGTTATGTGTTTAACTGTACTGTGTAATGTATATTTATTAGACAGTGTTATGTGTGTAACTGTACTGTGTAATGTATATTTATTAAATAGTGTTATTATGTGTGTAACTGTACTGTGTAATGTATATTTATTAGATAGTGGTATTATGTGTGTAACTGTACTGTGTAATGCATATTTATTAAACAGTGTTATTATGTGTGTAACTGTACTGTGTAATGTATATTTATTAGATAGTGTTGTTATGTGTGTAACTGTACTGTGTAATGTATATTTATTAGATAGTGTTATTATGTGTGTAACTGTACTGTGTAATGTATATTTATTAGATAGTGTTATTATGTGTGTAACTGTACTGTGTAATGTATATTTATTAGATGGTGTTATTATGTGTGTAACTGTACTGTGTAATGTATATTTATTAGACAGTGTTATTATGTGTGTAACTGTACTGTGTAATGTATATTTATTAGTGTTATTATGTGTGTAACTGTACTGTATAAGGTATATTTATTATATAGTGTTATTATGTGTGTAACTGTACTGTGTAAGGCATTTAGATTAGACAATGTTATTATGAGTGTAACTTTACTTTGTAATGTATATTTATTAGATAGTGTTATTATGTGTGTAACTGTACTGTGTAATGTATATTTATTAGATAGTGTTATTATGTGTGTAACTGTACTGTGTAATGTATATTTATTAGATAGTGTTATTATGTGTGTAACTGTACTGTGTAATGTATATTTATTAGATAGTGTTATTATGTGTGTAACTGTACTGTGTAATGTATATTTATTAGATAGTGTTAATATGTGTGTAACTGTACTGTGTAATGTATATTTATTAGATAGTGTTATGTGTGTAACTGTACTGTGTAATGTATATTTATTAAACAGTGTTATTATGTGTGTAACTGTACTGTGTAATGTATATTTATTAGATGGTGTTATTTTGTGTGTAACTGTACTGTGTAATGAATATTTATTAAACAGTGTTATTATGTGTGTAACTATACTGTGTAATGTATATTTATTAGATGGTGTTAATATGTTTGTAACTGTACTGTGTAATGTATATTTATTAGACAGTGTTATGTGTGTAACGGTACTGTGTAATGTATATTTATTAGACAGTGTTATTATGTGTGTAACTGTACTGTGTAATGTATATTTATTAGATAGTGTTATTATGTGTATAACTGTACTGTATAAGGTATATTTATTAGATAGTGTTATTATGTGTGTAACTGTACTGTGTAATGTATATTTATTAGATAGTGTTATTATGTGTGTAACTGTACTGTGTAATGTATATTTATTAGATAGTGTTATTATGTGTGTAACTGTACTGTGTAATGTATATTTATTAGATAGTGTTAATATGTGTGTAACTGTACTGTGTAATGTATATTTATTAGATAGTGTTATGTGTGTAACTGTACTGTGTAATGTATATTTATTAAACAGTGTTATTATGTGTGTAACTGTACTGTGTAATGTATATTTATTAGATGGTGTTATTTTGTGTGTAACTGTACTGTGTAATGAATATTTATTAAACAGTGTTATTATGTGTGTAACTATACTGTGTAATGTATATTTATTAAACAGTGTTATTATGTGTGTAACTGTACTGTGTAATGTATATTTATTAGATGGTGTTAATATGAGTGTAACTGTACTGTGTAATGTATATTTATTAGACAGTGTTATTATGTGTGTAACTGTACTGTGTAATGTATATTTATTAGACAGTGTTATTATGTGTGTAACTGTACTGTGTAATGTATATTTATTAGACAGTGTTATTATGTGTGTAACTGTACTGTATAAGGTATATTTATTAGATAGTGTTATTATGTGTGTAACTGTACTGTGTAATGTATATTTATTAGATAGTGTTATTATGTGTGTAACTGTACTGTGTAATGTATATTTATTAGATAGTGTTATTATGTGTGTAACTGTACTGTGCAATGTATATTTATTAGATAGTGTTAATATGTGTGTAACTGTACTGTGTAATGTATATTTATTAGATAGTGTTATTATGTGTGTAACTGTACTGTGTAATGAATATTTATTAGACAGTGTTATTATGAGTGTAACTGTACTGTGTAATGTATATTTATTAAACAGTTTTATTATGTGTGTAACTATACTGTGTAATGTATATTTATTAGATGGTGTTAATATGTGTGTAACTGTACTGTGTAATGTATATTTATCAAACAGTGTTATTATGTGTGTAACTGTACTGTGTAATGTATATTTATTAGACAGTGTTATGTGTGTAACTGTACTGTGTAATGTATATTTATTAAATAGTGTTATTATGTGTGTAACTGTACTGTGTAATGTATATTTATTAGATAGTGGTATTATGTGTGTAACTGTACTGTGTAATGCATATTTATTAAACAGTGTTATTATGTGTGTAACTGTACTGTGTAATGTATATTTATTAGATAGTGTTGTTATGTGTGTAACTGTACTGTGTAATGTATATTTATTAGATAGTGTTAATATGTGTGTAACTGTACTGTGTAATGTATATTTATTAGATAGTGTTATGTGTGTAACTGTACTGTGTAATGTATATTTATTAAACAGTGTTATTATGTGTGTAACTGTACTGTGTAATGTATATTTATTAGATAGTGTTATTATGTGTGTAACTGTACTGTGTAATGTATATTTATTAGACAGTGTTAATATGTGTGTAACTGTACTGTGTAATGTATATTTATTAGATAGTGTTATTATGTGTGTAACTGTACTGTGTAATGTATATTTATTAGATAGTGTTATTATGTGTGTAACTGTACTGTGTAATGTATATTTATTAGTGTTATTATGTGTGTAACTGTACTGTATAAGGTATATTTATTATATAGTGTTATTATGTGTGTAACTGTACTGTGTAAGGCATTTAGATTAGACAATGTTATTATGAGTGTAACTTTACTTTGTAATGTATATTTATTAGATAGTGTTATTATGTGTGTAACTGTACTGTGTAATGTATATTTATTAGATAGTGTTATTATGTGTGTAACTGTACTGTGTAATGTATATTTATTAGATAGTGTTATTATGTGTGTAACTGTACTGTGTAATGTATATTTATTAGATAGTGTTATTATGTGTGTAACTGTAGTGTGTAATGTATATTTATTAGATAGTGTTAATATGTGTGTAACTGTACTGTGTAATGTATATTTATTAGATAGTGTTATGTGTGTAACTGTACTGTGTAATGTATATTTATTAGATAGTGGTATTATGTGTGTAACTGTACTGTGTAATGTATATTTATTAGATGGTGTTATTTTGTGTGTAACTGTACTGTGTAATGAATATTTATTAAACAGTGTTATTATGTGTGTAACTGTACTGTGTAATGTATATTTATTAGATGGTGTTAATATGTGTGTAACTGTACTGTGTAATGTATATTTATTAAACAGTGTTATTATGTGTGTAACTGTACTGTGTAATGTATATTTATTAGATGGTGTTAATATGAGTTTAACTGTAGTGTGTAATGTATATTTATTAGACAGTGTTATTATGTGTGTAACTGTACTGTGTAATGTATATTTATTAGACAGTGTTATTATGTGTGTAACTGTACTGTGTAATGTATATTTATTAGATAGTGTTATTATGTGTATAACTGTACTGTATAAGGTATATTTATTAGATAGTGTTATTATGTGTGTAACTGTACTGTGTAATGTATATTTATTAGATAGTGTTATTATGTGTCTAACTGTACTGTGTAATGTATATTTATTAGATAGTGTTATTATGTGTGTAACTGTACTGTGTAATGTATATTTATTAGATAGTGTTATTATGTGTGTAACTGTACTGTGTAATGTATATTTATTAGATAGTGTTAATATGTGTGTAACTGTACTGTGTAATGTATATTTATTAGATAGTGTTATGTGTGTAACTGTACTGTGTAATGTATATTTATTAAACAGTGTTATTATGTGTGTAACTGTACTGTGTAATGTATATTTATTAGATGGTGTTATTTTGTGTGTAACTGTACTGTGTAATGAATATTTATTAAACAGTGTTATTATGTGTGTAACTATACTGTGTAATGTATATTTATTCGATGGTGTTAATATGTGTGTAACTGTACTGTGTAATGTATATTTATTAAACAGTGTTATTATGTGTGTAACTGTACTGTGTAATGTATATTTATTAGATGGTGTTAATATGAGTGTAACTGTACTGTGTAATGTATATTTATTAGACAGTGTTATTATGTGTGTAACTGTACTGTGTAATGTATATTTATTAGACAGTGTTATTATGTGTGTAACTGTACTGTGTAATGTATATTTATTAGACAGTGTTATTATGTGTGTAACTGTACTGTATAAGGTATATTTATTAGATAGTGTTATTATGTGTGTAACTGTACTGTGTAATGTATATTTATTAGATAGTGTTATTATGTGTGTAACTGTACTGTGTAATGTATATTTATTAGATAGTGTTATTATGTGTGTAACTGTACTGTGCAATGTATATTTATTAGATAGTGTTAATATGTGTGTAACTGTACTGTGTAATGTATATTTATTAGATAGTGTTATTATGTGTGTAACTGTACTGTGTAATGAATATTTATTAGACAGTGTTATTATGAGTGTAACTGTACTGTGTAATGTATATTTATTAAACAGTTTTATTATGTGTGTAACTATACTGTGTAATGTATATTTATTAGATGGTGTTAATATGTGTGTAACTGTACTGTGTAATGTATATTTATCAAACAGTGTTATTATGTGTGTAACTGTACTGTGTAATGTATATTTATTAGACAGTGTTATGTGTGTAACTGTACTGTGTAATGTATATTTATTAAATAGTGTTATTATGTGTGTAACTGTACTGTGTAATGTATATTTATTAGATAGTGGTATTATGTGTGTAACTGTACTGTGTAATGTATATTTATTAGATGGTGTTATTATGTGTGTAACTGTACTGTGTAATGTATATTTATTAGACAGTGTTTTTATGTGTGTAACTGTACTGTGTAATGTATATTTATTAGTGTTATTATGTGTGTAACTGTACTGTATAAGGTATATTTATTATATAGTGTTATTATGTGTGTAACTGTACTGTGTAAGGCATTTAGATTAGACAATGTTATTATGAGTGTAACTTTACTTTGTAATGTATATTTATTAGATAGTGTTATTATGTGTGTAACTGTACTGTGTAATGTATATTTATTAGATGGTGTTATGTGTGTAACTGTACTGTGTAATGTATATATTTTAGACAGTGTTATTATGTGTGTAACTGTACTGTGTAATGTATATTTATTAGACAGTGTTATTATGTGTGCAACTGTACTCTGTAATGTATATTTATTAGATAGTGTTATTATGAGTTTAACTGTACTGTGTAATGTATATTTATTAGATAGTGTTATTATGAGTGTAACTGTACTGTGTAATGTATATTTATTAGATAGTGTTATTATGTGTGTAACTGTACGGTGTAATGTATATTTATTAGACAGTGTTATTATATGTGTAACTGTACTATGTAATGTATATTTATTAGATAGTGTTATTATGTGTGTAACTGTACTGTGTAATGTATATTTATTAGATGGTATTATTATGTGTGTAACTGTACTGTGTAATGTATATTTATTAGATAATGTTATTATGTGTGTAACTGTACTGTGCGATGTATATTTATTAGATAGTGTTAATATGAATGTTACTGTACTGTGTAATGTATATTTATTAGATAGTGTTATTATGTGTGTAACTGTACTGTGTAATGTATATTTATTAGATAGTGTTATTATGAGTGTAACTGTACTGTGTAATGTATATTTATTAGACAGTGTTATTATGAGTGTAACTGTACTGTGTAATGTATATTTATTAGACAGTGTTATTATGTGTGTAACTGTACTGTGTAATGTATATTTATTAGATAATGTTATTATGTGTTTAACTGTACTGTGTAATGTATATTTATTAGATAGTGTTATATTGTGTAACTGTACTGTGTAATGTACATTTATTAGATATTGTTATTATGTGTGTAACTGTACTGTGTAAGGTATATTTATTAGACAGTGTTATTATGTGTGTAACTGTACTGTGTAATGTATATTTATTAGATAGTGTTATATTGTGTGTAACTGTACTGTGTAATGTACATTTATTAGATAGTGTTATTATGTGTGTAACTGTACTGTGTAATGTATATTTATTAGATAGTGGTATTATGTGTGTAACTGTACTGTGTAATGTATATTTATTAGACAGTGTTATTATGTGTGTAACTACTGTGTAATGTATATTTATTAGACAGTGTTAATATGAGTGTAACTGTTCTGTGTAATGTATATTTATTAAACAGTGTTGTTATGAGTGTAACTGTACTGTGTAATGTATATTTATTAGATGGTGTTATTATGTGTGTAACTGTACTGTGTAATGTATATTTATTAGACAGTGTTATTATGTGTGTAACTGTACTGTGTAATGTATATTTATTAGATAGTGTTATTATGAGTGTAACTGTACTGTATAAGGTATATTTATTATATAGTGTTATTATGTGTATAACTGTACTGTGTAATGTATATTTATTAAATAGTGTTATGTGTGTAACTGTACTGTGTAATGTATATTTATTAGATAGTGTTATTATGAGTGTAACTGTACGGTGTAATGTATATTTATTAGATAGTGTTATTATGTGTGTAACTGTACTGTGTAATGTATATTTATTAGTGTTATTATGTGTGTAACTGTACTGTGTAATGTATATTTATTATATAGTGTTATGTTTGTAACTGTACTGTGTAATGTATATTTATTAGATAGTGTTAATATGAGTGTAACTGTACTGTGTAATGTATATTTATTAGATGGTGTTATTATGTGTGTAACTGTACTGTGTAATGTATATTTATTAAATAGTGTTATTATGTGTTTAACTGTACTGTGTAATGTACATTTATTAGATAGTGTTATTATGTGTGTAACTGTACTGTGTAATGTACATTTATTAGACAGTGTTACTATGTGTGTAACTGTACTGTGTAATGTACATTTATTAGATAGTGTTATTATGAGTGTAACTGTACTGTATAAGGTATATTTATTATATACTGTTATTATGTGTGTAACTGTACTGTATAAGGTATATTTATTATATAGTGTTATTATGTGTGTAACTGTACTGTATAAGGTATATTTATTATATAGTGTTATTATGTGTGTAACTGTACTGTGTAAGGCATTTAGATTAGACAATGTTATTATGAGTGTAACTTTACTTTGTAATGTATTTTTGATGTGTTTTGTGATACATTTCTTGTTTCGCGAAACAGTTAACCACAGCTTTGAAGTCGCTCAAGCAATTGCATTTCCTTTTTACTTGTAATACCAGCAGTAAACCCGACAAGCGCAAACCCCTTATTGCTCCTGCACAAATGTTTTTGCACTCCACTTGTTATCTGGCCCTTGGAATTTAAATGAGAAGATTTTGTTTTTTAGGAACTTAAATTTGATGATGTTGCAATTTACTTCACCAAAGAGGAATGGGACTGTCTAAAAGAGGAACAAAAGGATCTTTACAAGAATGTGATGAAAGAGAATTACCAGAATCTCCTAAACCTAGGTAAGACGGCATATCCTGACCATATACCTTCCTTTCTCTCGCCATTCATTCCTTTCTCACCTTGTTTCATTTTTTCTCCCTCCCTCTCTCTCTCTCTCTCTCTCTCTCTCTCTCTTTCCTTTTTCTCTCCATTCATTCCTTTCTCACCTTGTTTCATTTTTTCTCCCTCCCTCTCTCTCTCTCTCTCTCTCTCTCTCTTTCCTTTTTCTCTCCATTCATTCCTTTCTCACCTTGTTTCATTTTTTTCTCCATCCCTCTCTCTCTCTGTCTCTCTCTCTGTCTGTCTCCCTCTTTCCTTTCTCTCTCCATTCATTCCTTTCTCACCTTGTTTCATTTCTTCTCCGTCTCTCTCTCTCTCTCCCCTTTCTCTCTCGCCTTTCTCTCTCTCCATTCATTCCTTTCTCACATTGTTTCATTCCTTCTCTATCTCCATTCATTCCTTTCTCACATTGTTTCATTCCTTCTCTCTCTCTCTCTCCTTTCTCTCTCGCCATTCATTCTTTTCTCACCTTGTTTCATTCTCTCTCTCTCTCTGTCTCTCTCTCTATCTCTTTCCTCTCTCTTTCCCCATTCATTCCTTTCTCACCTTGTTTTATTCCTTCTCTCTCTCTCTCTGTCTCTCTATCTCTCTCCATTCCTTTCTCACCTTGTTTCATTCCTTTCTCTCTCTCTCTCTCTCTCTCTCTCTCTCTCTCTCTCTTTCCTTTCTATCTCTCAATTCATTCCTTTCTCACATTGTTTCATTCCTTCTCTCTGTCTTTCCTTTCTCTTTCCTTTCTCACTCTCAATGTATTCCTTTCTCACTTTCTCACATTGTTTCATTCTCTCTCTCTCTCTCTCTCTCTCTCTCTCTCTTCATTCATTCCTTTGTCACCTTGTTTCATTCCTTCTCTTTCTCTCTCTCTCTCTCTCTCTCTCCTTTCTCTCTCCATTCATTCTTTTCTCACCTTGTTTCATTCTCTCTTTCCTTTTTGTCTCTCCATTCATTCCTTTTTCACCTTGTTTCATTCCTTCTCTCTCTCTCTCTTTCCTTTCTCTCTCTCACTCTCTCCATTCCTTTCTCACCTTGTTTCATTCTCTCTCTCTCTCTCTCTCTCTCCATTCCTTTCTCACCTTGTTTCATTCCTTCTCCCTCTCTCTCTCTCTCTCTCTCTCTCTCTTTCTCTCCCTCTCTCTCTTTCCTTTCTCTCTCTCTCTCTCTCTCTCTCTCTCTCTCCATTCATTCCTTTCTCACCTTGTTTCATTCCTTCTCCCTCTCTCCTTTTATTCATTTGCCACATTGTTTCAATTCTTTATCTATCTCTCTCTCTCTCTCTCTCTCTCTTTCCTTTCTCTCAATTAATTCCTTTCTCAGAGTGTTTCATTCCTTCTCTCTCTCTATCTCTCTCTCTCTTTCCTTTCTCTCTCTCAATTCATTCCTTTCTCAGAGTGTTTCATTACTTCTCTCTCTCTCTCTCTCTCTCTCTCTCTCTCTCTCTCTTTCCTTTCTCTCTCTCAATTCATTAAATTCTCACATTGTTTAATTCCTTCTCCCTCTCTCTTTCCTTTCTCTCTCTCTCTCTCTCTCTCTCTCTCTCTCTCCATTCATTCCTTTCTCACCTTAGTTCATTCCTACCCTCCTCTCTCTCGTTCCTTACCCTTTCATTCCTTCCTCTTGCATTCCTTTTTATCTTTCCTTCCACTTTACCTCAAACTCTTTCCTTCTTCACACTCACACCTTCCTTCCTCTCTCACTTTCATTCATTCATTCCTCTTTCTCCTTTACACTATCTCTTTCCTTGATCTCTGATTTTCTCGTCCCTTACCCTTTTCCTCTCTCTATTTCTTCCTTCCATTAATTTCTGTCACTCTTTCTTTTCATTGTTTATTTTTTATCACTCTTTCTCTCTCTGTTCTCTTTTTCTTCATATAAATTGATTCTTTAAGATGAAGCATAGATAGTGGGAGTTCTGTCCTCTTGGCCTCTGCTTTTCTCTTCTATATTTAAAATGCCTATGAACAAATCCTGGACCTTCTATATAATGGTCGTTGATGCTTTGCGTCTGACTGCTTGAGGCTGGTTCAGCGTTTTGATAAGCTCTTGCAAACCCAAATGTACACGTTTTCTCATTTTCAACCTGATGTTTTACGTCTAATTATTTTTTTCTGCATTTATGTTACCTTTGCATTCTATAATTCTGTTTGTGAAGGTTTCATTATTCTCAATACCTTGAACGTTGTTTGTTCTTTTGTGTGTGAATTGGATATAATTCTGGTTTAAGGATAGACGTCAGTGTCGTGCATTAAGTGGAGTGGCAGTCACTAGTGGTGTTCCTCAGGGATCAGTTCTAGGGCCTGTTTTGTTTAACATATTTATCAGTAATATCAGTAAAGGGCAATGAATGTTTATTTGCAGATTATACCAAAATTATTCATAGAGTTGATGTTCTCATCAAATGAGAAGAGATATCATACAGTTTGAAGAACTTGACAAATGACTGGGATCTAAAGATTTTATTTTTCTAAAAATTGGTAAGAGCTTTCATTCTATCGCCCTTCCTGAGCAAAATCCCCAAAATGTTCTCCTGAGATACAAGCAATTACTTGTTGCAAGGGTGGCATAAAATCGCCTCTTTGGGGCATTTTTTGGATTGACCATAACCTGTTTTTCTATAAGAGCTATACATCTCCACAGTATCTCTATGGCTGTCTAAATATGACTAAACAAACCTCAATTTTCTACATATTTAGGCCTTCAAGGTTCAGTGGTCTGCTAGTAACCATTGGAGGGTGTATAAAGAGCTACCTAATCCAATATATTTTAGATTTTTAAAATTGGTCTCACATTGACATTGCCCTGAAAAAGCAGTTGTCATATTGATTATTTTTGAGATTTCTTTTCAACACTGAATGACTGAGAGTAACAAGATGATTCTTTTTTAACACTGATGGATAAACTACCCATGTGAGAGTACCCAGGAAGAAAATAAAACGGTTACTCGCTGTAAATCACTAAATTTTGATGCCTAAATAAGTAAAAAATGGAAATTTGTTTAGTCATATTTAGACAGCCAGAGAGTAACAAAGACTCGATCACACATACATACCGTTAACCCAAACAGGTAATGAGCGTGTGGGTCTGCATAGTTATTATAGAAAAAAGTTATGGCCAATACAAAAATGCCCTTTAAAAGCAGATTTTCTGCCACCCTTGCAATAAGTATTTGCTGATATCTTAGGAGACCATCTATCTTACAATTAGGGGATTTGCTCAGGAAGAGTGATAGAAAGCACTACCCGTTTTTCAGAAAATAAATAGTGAGGCAACCTGCGGTATTTGCAGCAGAAATATTATGTTTTTATGCCACTTTACAGATCACTAGTTTAGGCCTCAATTTGATGACTCTGTGCAGTGTCGGACGCCATATCTCTAGAAGGATATAAATAAACTGAAAACTGTTTAAAGGAGGCAACTAAAATAGGAAAAGGTCTAAAAAATACTAAATAAGGCTCAATTACCTAATTATGTATAACTTAGAGGAAAGACAGAAAAGAGGTAATACAATTGTAACTTTCAAGTATGTTAAGGGCTTAATAAAGCAGAGTCTGTAAGTATTTCTCTTGTAAGGTGTATCCAGTCCACGGATCATCCATTACTTGTGGGATATTCTCCTTCCCAACAGGAAGTTGCAAGAGGATCACCCACAGCAGAGCTGCTATATAGCTCCTCCCCTAACTGCCATATCCAGTCATTCTCTTGCAACTCTCAACAAACATGGAGGTAGTAAGAGAGAAGGGTGTAACGTAGTGGTTTTTTTACTTCAATCAAAAGTTTGTTATTTTGAAATGGTACCGGAGTTGTACTATTTTGTCCCAGGCAGAAAAATAGAAGAATCTGCCTGTGATTTCTATGATCATAGCAGGTTGTAACTAAGATCCATTGCTGTTCTCACACATGACTGAAGAGAGAGGTAACTTCAGCGGGGGAATGGCGTGCAGGTTATCCTGCTATGAGGTATGTGCAGTTAATTTTTTTTCTAGAAGGTGTGAATGCTAGAAAATGCTGCTGACACCAGATTTATGTAAGGTAAGCCTGAATACAGTGATTTAATAGCGACTGGTATCATGCTTACTTTCTGAGGTAATACTCTTATAGATTTACAATATAAAACGTTTGCTGGCATGTTTAAACGTTTTTATATATACTTTGGTGATAAAACTTTATTGGGGCCTAGTTTTTTTCCACATGGCTGGCTTAAATTTGCCTAGAAACAGTTTCCTGAGGCTTTCCACTGTGTTACTATGAGTGGGAGGGGCCTAATTTAGCGCTTTTTTTGCGCAGTAACTTTTACAGACTGAGACATCCAGCTTCCTCCAGGAGTCCCCTGAATGCTATAGGACCTCTCTAAAGGGCTCTTAGGCTTTCCAAAATCGTTTGTTGGTGAAGGTAGGCCCACATCAAGGCTGTGGCAGTTTGGTGTGCTGTTAAAAAACGTCTATCGTTTTTTTGATTCGTTTTTTGAACTAAGGGGTTAATCATCCATTTGCAAGTGGGTGCAATGCTCTGTTTGCTTATTATACACACTGTAAAAATTTTGTTTGAATTACTGCCTTTTTCACTGTTTTTCAAATTCTGACAAAAATTGTTTCTCTTAAAGGCACAGTACCGTTTTTATTTTTTGCTTGTTAACTTGATTTAAAGTGTTTTCCAAGCTTGCTGGTCTCATTGCTAGTCTGTTTAAACATGTCTGACATAGAGGAAACTCCTTGTTCATTATGTTTAGAAGCCATTGTGGAACCCCCTCTTAGAATGTGTTCCAAATGTACTGATTTCACTTTAAGTAATAAAGATCATATTCTGTCTTTAAAAAATGTATCACCAGGGGAATCTGACGAGGGGGAAGTTATGCCGACTAACTCGCCCCTCGTGTCAGACCCTTTGACTCCCGCTCAAGGGACTCACGCTCTAATGGCGCCAAGTACATCTAGTGCGTCCATAGCGTTTACTTTACAAGACATGGCGGCGGTCATGGATAATACACTGTCAGCGGTATTATCCAGACTACCTGGGTTTAGAAGAAAGCGAGATAGCTCTGGAGTTAGAAGAAATACAGAGCATACTGACGCTTTAAGAGCTATGTCTGATACTCCCTCACAATATACAGAAGCTGAGGAAGGAGAGCTACTTTCTGTGGGTGATGTTTCTGACTCAGGGAAAAAGATTCAACCTGATTCTGATAGGTCTACATTTAAATTTAAGCTTGAACACCTCCTCGTGTTGCTCAGGGAGGTTTTAGCTGCTCTGAATGACTGTGATACAATTGCAGTGCCAGAAAAATTGTGTAGATTGGACAAATACTATGCAGTGTCGGTGTGCACTGATGTTTTTCCAATACCTAAAAGGTTTACAGAAATTATTACTAAGGAATAGGATAGACCAGGTGTGCCGTTCTCTCCCCCTCCTATTTTTAAGAAAATGTTTCCAATAGATGCCACCACACGGGACTTATGGCAGACAGTCCCTAAGGTGGAGGGAGCAGTTTCTACCCTAGCTAAGCGTACTACTATCCCTGTCGAGGACAGTTGTGCTTTCTCAGATCCAATGGATAAAAAGTTAGAGGGTTACCTTAAGAAAATGTTTATTCAACAAGGTTTTATTCTACAGCCCCTTGCATGCATTGCCCCAGTCACTGCTGCTGTGGCTTTCTGGTTTGAGTCTCTGGAAGAGGCTTTACAGGTAGAGACCCCATTGGATGACATATTTGACAAGCTTAGAGCACTTAAGCTAGCCAATTCTTTGGTTTCTGATGCCATTGTTCATTTGACTAAACTAACGGCTAAAAATTCTGGTTTTGCTATTCAAGCGCGCAGGGCGCTATGGCTTAAATCATGGTCAGCTGACGTTACTTCAAAGTCTAAGCTGCTTAACATTCCCTTCAAGGGGCAAACCCTATTCGGGCCTGGTTTGAAGGAGATCATTTCTGATATCACTGGAGGAAAAGGTCATGCCCTTCCTCAGGATAGGTCCAAATCAAGGGCCAAACAGTCTAATTTTCGTGCCTTTCGAAACTTCAAGGCGAGTGCGGCATCAACTTCCTCTAATGCTAAACAAGAGGGAACTTTTGCCCAGTCCAAATCGGTCTGGAGACCTAACCAGACCTGGAACAAAGGGAAGCAGGCCAAAAAGCCTGCTGCTGCCCCTAAGACAGCATGAAGTATCAGCCCCCTATCCGGTAACGGATCTAGTAGGGGCAGACTTTCGCTCTTCCCCCAGGCTTGGGCAAGAGATGTCCAGGATCCCTGGGCGTTGGAAATTGTATCCCAAGGATATCTTCTGGACTTCAAAGCTTCTCCTCCAAAAGGGAGATTTCACCTTTCACAATTATCTACAAACCAGATAAAGAGAGAGGCATTTTTACACTGTGTTCAAGACCTTCTAGTTATGGGAGTGATCCACCCAGTTCCAAAGGAGGAACAGGGACAAGGATTCTATTCAAATCTGTTTGTGGTTCCCAAAAAAGAGGGAACCTTCAGACCAATCTTAGATCTCAAGATCTTAAACAAATTTCTCAGGGTCCCATCATTCAAGATGGAGACTATTCGTACCATCCTGCCTATGATCCAGGAGGGTCAATACATGACTACAGTGGATTTAAAGGATGCGTATCTTCACATTCCAATACACAAAGATCATCATCGGTTTCTCAGGTTTGCCTTCCTAGCCAGGCATTACCAGTTTGTAGCTCTTCCATTTGGGTTAGCTACAGCCCCAAGAATCTTTACGAAGGTTCTGGGGTCACTTCTGGCGGTCCTAAGGCCGCGGGGCATAGCAGTGGCCCCTTATTTAGACGACATTCTGATACAGGCGTCAAATTTCAAAATTGCCAAGTGTCATACGGACATAGTTCTGGCATTTCTGAGGTCGCATGGGTGAAAGGTGAACGAAGAAAAGAGTTCTCTATCCCCTCTCACAAGAGTATCCTTTCTGGAAACTCTAATAGATTCTGTAGAAATGAGGATTTACCTGACAGAGACCAGGTTATCAAAACTTCTAAATTCCTGCCGTGTTCTTTATTCCACTCCTCGCCCTTCGGTGGCTCAGTGTATGGAAGTAATCGGCTTAATGGTAGCGGCAATGGACGTTCACCCGCCTACATCTCAGACTGCTGCAACTCTGCATGCTCAGCCAGTGGAATGGGGATTACACAGATTTGTCCCCTCTACTAAATCTGGATCAAGAGACCAGGGATTCTCTTCTCTGGTGGCTATCTCGGGTCCATCTGTCCAAAGGTATGACCTTTCGCAGGCCAGATTGGACAATTGTAACGACAGATGCCAGCCTTCTAGGCTGGGGGGCAGTCTGGAACTCCCTGAAGGCTCGGGTATCGTGAACTCAGGAGGAGACACTCCTTCCGATAAACATTCTGGAACTAAGAGTGATATTCAATGCTCTTCAGGCTTGGCCTCAGCTAGCGACAATGAGGTTCATAAGATTTCAGTCGGACAACATCACGACTGTGGCTTAAATCAACCATCAAGGGGGAACAAGGAGTTCCCTAGCGATGTTAGAAGTCTCAAAGATAATTCGCTGGGCAGAGATTCACTCTTGCCACCTATTAGCTATCCATATCCCAGGTGTAGAGAACTGAGAGGCGGATTTTCTAAGTCGACAGACTTTTCATCCGGGGGAGTGTGAACTCCATCCGGAGATGTTTGCACAATTGATTCATCGTTGGGGCAAACCAGAACTGGATCTCATGGCGTCTCGCTAGAACGTCAAACTTCCTTGTTACGGATCCAGGTCCAGGGACCCCAAGGCAACGCTGATAGATGCTCTAGCAGCGCCTTGGTCCTTTAACCTGGCTTATGTGTTTCCATTGTTTCCTCTGCTCCCTCGTCTGATTGACAAAATCAAGCAGGAGAGAGCATTGGTGATCTTGATAGCGCCTGCGTGGCCACGCAGGACTTGGTATGCAGATCTGGTGGACATGTCATCCTTTCCACCATGGACTCTGCCGCTGAGACAGGACCTTCTACTTCAAGGTCTTTTCAACCATCCAAATCTAATTTCTCTGAGGCTGACTGCCTGGAGATTGAACGCTTGATTTTATCAAAGCGTGGTTTCTCCGAGTCAGTCATTGACACCTTAATTCAGGCTCGAAAGCCTGTCACCAGGAAAATCTATCATAAGATATGGCGTAAATATCTTTATTGGTGTGAATCCAAGGGCTACTCATGGAGTAAGGTCAGGATTCCCAGGATATTATCTTTTCTCCAAGAAGGATTGGAGAAAGGATTGTCAGCTAGTTCCTTAAAGGGACAGATTTCTGCTCTGTCTATTCTTTTGCACAAGCGTCTGGCGGATGTTCCAGACGTTCAGGCATTTTGTCAGGCTTTAGTTAGAATCAAGCCTGTGTTTAAACCTGTTGCTCCACCTTGGAGCTTAAATTTGGTTCTTAAAGTTCTTCGGGGGGTTCCGTTTGAACCTCTTCATTCCATAGATATCAAACTTTTATCTTGGAAATTTCTTTTTTTGGTAGCTATTTCCTCGGCTCTTAGAGTTTCCGAGTTATCTGCCTTACAATGTGATTCTCCTTATCTGATCTTCCATGCAGATAAGGTAGTTCTGCATACCAAACCTGGGTTTTTACCTAAGGTGGTATCTAATAAGAATATCAATCAGTAGATTGTTGTTCCATCATTGTGTCCTAATCCTTCTTCAAATAAGGAACGTCTATTACACAATCTTGACGTGGTTCGTGCTTTAAAGTATTATTTACAAGTTACTAAAGATTTTCGTCAAACATCTGCTTTGTTTGTTGTCTACTCTGGACAGAGGAGAGGCCAAAAGGCTTCGGCAACTTCTCTTTCTTTTTGGCTAAGGAGTATAATACGCTTAGCTTATGAGACTGCTGGCCAGCAGCCTCCTGAAAAGATTACAGCTCATTCTACTAGAGCTGTGGCTTCCACATGGGCTTTTAAGAATGAGGCTTCTGTTGAACAGATTTGCAAGGTGGCGACTTGGTCTTCGCTTCATACCTTTTAAAAATTCTATAAATTTGATACTTTTGCTTCTTCTGAGGCTATTTTTGGGAGAAAGGTTTTACAGGCAGTGGTACCTTCCATTTAAGTACCTGCCTTGTCCCTCCCTTCATCCGTGTACTTTAGCTTTGGTATTGGTATCCCACAAGTAATGGATGATCCGTGGACTGGATACACCTTACAAGAGAAAACATAATTTATGCTTACCTGATAAATTTATTTATCTTGTGGTGTATCCAGTCCACGGCCCGCCCTGTCATTTTAAGGTTGGTATTTTTTAATTTTAAACTACAGTCACCACTGCACCCTATGGTTTCTCCTTTCTCTGCTTGTCTTCGGTCGAATGACTGGCTATGACAGTTAGGGGAGGAGCTATATTACACCTCTGCTGTGGGTTTCCTCTTGCAACTTCCTGTTGGGAATGAGAATATCCCACAAGTAATGGATGATCCGTGGACTGGATACACCACAAGAGAAATACATTTATCAGGTAAGCATAAATTATGTTTTTTCACAAATCGTGCAACACCAGAAAAAGAGTTCGTAATCTCAGGGGCAGCAGTTTCAGTAGTAATTTGAGGAAGCAGTTTATCTCATAAAGAGTGGTAAATTTATGGAATAAACCATTATTTACCATTAGAGATGGTAACTTCAGACACTGTTGTAGACTTCAAGAATACCTGGAATAAGCATAAGGCTATCCTACATACTAATTAATGCCTGGGATAAGTATAAGGCTATCCTACATACTAATTAATGACTGGGATAAGCATAAGGCTATCCTACATACTAATTAATGCCTGGGATAACCATAAGGCTATACTATGTACTAAATAATGTCTGGGATAAGCATAAGGCTTTCTTACGTACTAATTACTGCCTGGGATAAGCATTAGGCTATCCTACATACTAATTACTGCCTGGGATAAGCATATGGCTGTCATACATACTAATTAATGCCTGGGATAAGCATAAGACTATCCTTTGTACTTAGTAATGCCTGGGATAAGCATAAGTCTATCCTACGTACTAATTAATGCCTGGGATAAGTATAAGACTATCCTACATACTAACTAATGCCTGGGATAAGCATAAGTCTATCCTACGTACTAATTAATGCCTGGGATAAGCAAAAGACTATCCTACGTACTAATTAATGTCTGGGATAAGCAGTAGGCTATCCTATGTACTAATTTATGTCTGAGATAAGCATAAGACTATCCTACGTACTAATTAATGCCTGGGATAAGCAGTAGGCTATCCTACGTACTAATTAATGCCTGGGATAAGCATAAGGCTAGCCTATGTACTAATTAATGCCTGGGATAAACATAAGGCTATCCTACATACTAATTAATGCCTGGGATAAGCATAAGGCTATCCTACGTACTAATTAATGCCTGGGATAAGCATAAGTCTATCCTACGTACTAATTAATGCCTGGGATAAGCATAAGACTATCCTACGTACTAATTAATGCCTGGGATAAGCAGTAGGCTATCCTACGTACTAATTAATACGTGGGATAAGCATAAGGCTAGCCTATGTACTAATTACTGCCTGGGATAAGC
The DNA here is from genome assembly GCF_027579735.1 of Bombina bombina. Taxonomy (NCBI): domain Eukaryota; kingdom Metazoa; phylum Chordata; class Amphibia; order Anura; family Bombinatoridae; genus Bombina; species Bombina bombina. The sequence continues at coordinate 479,120 of NC_069505.1, forward strand.
ATAAGGCTATCTTACATACTAATTACTGCCTGGGATAAGCATAAGGGTATCCTACGTTCTTATTAATGCCTGGGATAAGCATAAGGATATCCTACGTTCTTATTAATGCCTGGGATAAGCATAAGGGTATCCTACATTCTTATTAATGCCTGGGATAAGCATAAGGCTATCTTACGTACTAATTACTGCCTGGGATAAGCATAAGGGTATCCTACGTTCTTATTAATGTCTGGGATAAGCATAAGCATATCCTACATACTCATTAATGCCTGGGATACGCATAAGGATATCCTACTTACTAATTAATGCCTGGGATAAGCATAATGCTATCCTGTATACTAATTACTGCCTGCGATAAGCATACAGCTATCCTACGTACTAATTAGTGCCTGGGATAAGCATAAGGATATCCTACATACTAATTAATGCCTGGGATAAGCATAAGGATATCCTACATACTAATTAATGCCTGGGATAAGCATAAGGATATCCTACTTACTAATTAATGCCTGGGATAAGCATAAGGCTATCCTACATACTCATTAATGCCTGGGATAAGCATAAGGATATCCTACTTACTAATTAATGCCTGGGATAAGCATAATGCTATCCTACATACTAATAAATGCCTGGGATAAACATACGGCTATCCTGCGTACTAATTAGTGCCTGGGATAAGCATAATGCTATCCTACATACTAATTAATGCCTGGGATAAACATACGGCTATCCTACGTACTAATTAGTGCCTGGGATAAGCATAAGGATATCCTACTTACTAATTGATACCTGGGATAAGCATAATGCTATCCTACATATTAATTAATGCCTGAGTTAAGCATAAGGCTATCCTACATACTAATTAATGCCTGGGTTAGGCATAAGGCTAGCCTATGTACTAACTGTCATGTGAGACCAGCACTCTATACCGTTGTTTAACTGGGATCATTTCAATGAGCAAAACGAATGGTGAAATAAATTGTACTTTATTCACAAAAAATAGGCAAACACACAGAAGTACACAAAATACAGAGTGAACACTCTCACTTTGGGGCTAGGAGAAAAACGACCCTGTTCTATCAGCCATAGTCAGTAGAACCCAGGTAAATACAAATAGTCCTCCTGCACAGTCTTGTTATAGTCTCTTAGAGAGCTCTTGGGTAATCTACTCCTGTATAGTTCAGGCAACTTGGAATAACTCTTTTTTCCCCACACAAAGTTGTTTTGAAAACTGCCCATCTCTCTTGTCAGCTCACGACACACCCCCTAGTGATGATCTTAGCAACCAATCGTAACCCAGTACACAGAGGGGCATCACTGTTAACAGCTGTCAGTCCCACCCCCTGATCACCTGCTGAGATTGTAGTCAGTCTGGCTGAGGATGTACAAATGCAGCCTTTTAAAGTGCCAGATCCGAGGGTAATAGATGGACCAGATACCACTTTTGTCCCTAGAAGATTTACTGCCATGAATAATTAACTCTCTGCTATGAAGCAGCCTGCTCAGATGTGTAAATCAGTCTTCTAAGCAGAGACTGTGAAAATATTTCTATGTACATTGGCTTGTGACATAATTTGTACAAATAGCAATACACCACTGTTATTGACATACATGCATGAGAGGCAGGCTCCAAACACAGAATTAGGGTAACCATGTGGGCCCAACCCCCCATCAGTGAGCCTCACACCTGGGATAAGCATATGGCTATACTATGTACTAATTAATGCCTGGGATAAGCATAAGGCTATCCTACATACTAATTAATGCCTGGGATGAGCATAAGGCTATCCTGTATACTAATTACTGCCTGCGATAAGCATACAGCTATCCTACGTACTAATTAGTGCCTGGGATAAGCATAAGGATATCCTACATACTAATTAATGCCTGGGATAAGCATAAGGATATCCTACATACTAATTAATGCCTGGTATAAGCATAAGGATATCCTACTTACTAATTAATGCCTGGGATAAGCATAAGGCTATCCTACATACTCATTAATGCCTGGGATAAGCATAAGGATATCCTACTTACTAATTAATTCCTGGGATAAGCATAATGCTATCCTACATACTAATTAATGCCTGGGATAAACATACGGCTATCCTGCGTACTAATTAGTGCCTGGTGTTACGGTTACCCTTAGTCTCGCTGAGAGATGGACCGCTTAGTAGCCTGGATCCCTATTGCTAAAGAGGGGAGAAGCTGCTTTCCATAGTATTCTATATGAGTCTCGCAAATATAGAATAATCTCCCTTAGCTGCAGTACAGATAGGATACCCTTCTGCCCACAAAAACGAGTCAACGCTGCGATTGAGGGTCAAACAAGAACTCAGGACTGGGATGCCCAGCCTGCTTTTTATTAAGGTTACATGCACACAGGGCACTCCCAGGGGGAGAGGGGGGGAAGCACAAAATCCCCCATCACACATTTAGATAGAGAGCACTGTCCTTTGACAGGCCACAATAGGATTACAGTACTTAAGATAACAAGTTTACAAGTTCATCTTATCAATTAGCAGTCTGGCTCCAGAGGTGATTAGACAATAGTTTCTAAAAGCTGAAAAAAAAGAGTTAACTCTTTATGAAATGATACTTGTTACGGTTTTCTTGGAGCCCTTCTTAGGCGCTGGCTTGCTGGTTCAGGCATTGCTGCTGGGAAATAAGCTCTTCACAACAAAATAACTAATGCTTCTGTAACAGTGCTCCCTTTCTGTGGAACACTCTGGCAGACACGGTCTGACCCCTTTTCGGGGCAGACTAAGGCTGTCCAGACCGCTGGTTATGCGGGGCTGAGGTCGGTTTGTCTGGACAACCCGTCGGCGTTGCCATTCTGTTTCCCAGGTCTGTAAGTAATGGTGAAATTGAAGGGTTGCAACGATAAGCTCCAACGTAATAGCCTGCCGTTATCTCCAGAGACCCGGTTCAGCCACACCAACGGGTTATGGTCGGTGACCAGAGTGAACTCCTGACCATATAAATAGGGAGTCAATTTCTTTAATGCCCACACCAAAGCCAAACACTCCTTTTCGACCGCTGCATAGCTGACTTCGCGGGGCAGGAGCTTCCGGCTGATGTAGGCAACTGGATGCTCCCCTCCATCTTCGCCTACTTGGCTGAGGACGGCTCCCAGCCCGAACATGGAAGCATCTGTATGGACGATAAAACGTTTGTTAAGGGCTGGGGCCGCCAAGACAGGAGCGTTAATTAGAGCATTTTTGAGAGCCTGGAAAGCCGTTTCACAGTGGGGAGACCACAGGACCTGTCGAGGTAAGTTCTTCTTGGTCAAGTCAGTCAGGGGTTTGGCAAGTGTGCTGTAGTCTGGTACGAACCGTCTATAGTACCCTGCCGTGCCCAGGAAGGCTAGGACCTGAGTCTTAGTGATGGGGGTGGGCCAATTGGCGACAGCTTCTATTTTGGCCGGCTCTGGTCGCTGCTTTCCACACCCCACCCGGTGACCCAGGTACTGTACCTCGGCCATCCCAAAGTGGCATTTTTCTGGCTTCAGAGTCAGGCCAGCAGCCCGGATCTGATCCAGAACCATTCCCACATGAGCTAAGTGGTCCTCCCAGGACTCACTGTGGATCGCTATGTCGTCCAGGTAGGCGCAAGCAAAACTCTGGAAGCCATCCAGGAGCCTATCCACCAAGCGCTGGAATGTAGCTGGGGCATTCTTCATCCCAAACGGCATTACCCTAAACTGATATAAGCCGAATGGAGTGACGAATGCCGACTTGGGGATAGCCTCCGGGGCCAGGGGAATCTGCCAGTAACCTTTGCAGAGGTCAATAGTGGTCAGGTAATTTCCCCTGGCTTTACGATCGAGTAGCTCGTCTACCCTGGGCATAGGGTAAGCGTCCGTCACGGTCTTTTCATTGAGCCTCCAATAGTCTACGCAGAACCGGGTGGTCCCATCTTTCTTGGGCACCAAGACAACTGGGGAGGCCCAGGGACTATCGGAGGGCTCAATTACCCTGAGCTGGAGCATCTCATTGATCTCCTTCTTCATTCCTGTCCTAACTGCTTCGGGGATTCGGTACGGAGCCTGGCGCAAGGGAGCTTGTCCCGGAGTATCTACCTGGTGGGTGGTTAAAGTAGTGTACCCTGGCTTCGGGGAGAAGGTGAGGTGTTTGGACTGGAGGAGTTGGTTGAGCTGCTCCCTTTCAGTGGGGCTAAGTCGGTCCCCTATCTGAACCTGCGCCACTATACCTGTGGGGAGGCTCTTTTCTAATAGGTCTGGAATGGGTAAACTGTCGGGGTCTTCCTGAGGGGAACAACATACGGCCGTCACGTTCTCTGGTCGCTCAAAATATTCCTTGAGCATGTTTACATGGAATGTCTTTCTAAGATTGTTGTCGTGGCAGCTAGCTATCACATAAGTGGTGTCTCCCCTTTTCTCTACGATCTGGTAGGGACCCTGCCAGGACGCCTGCAATTTGTCTGTCTTCACCGGCTTAAGTACTAACACCTTTTGTCCTATGGTGAAGATTCTCTTTCGGGCCCCCCGATCGTACCATACTTTCTGTCTTCCCTGGGCCAACTGGAGATTAGCCCGCACGGATTTGGCTAATTGCTCCATTCGGTCCCTGAGTTCCAGCACGTATGGCACAATTGGGACACCGTCAGCCTCCATCTCTCCCTCCCAGTGCTCCCGGATCAGGTTTAGGGGTCCCCGTACCTTTCTTCCGTAGAGCAACTCGAAGGGAGAGAACCCTGTCGTTTCCTGGGGCACCTCCCGATAAGCAAATAGGAGGTGCGGCAGGAAGCGTTCCCAGTCTCGGTATTCCTGAGTGAACGTCTTGAGCATTTGCTTGAGGGTCCCATTGAACCTCTCACACAGCCCGTTCGTCTGGGGGTGGTATGGGGAGCTCAGGAGGGACTTAATTTTGCAAACCTGCCAGAGTTGTTGGGTCAATTCAGCCGTAAATTGGGTGCCTCGGTCGGATAGGATTTCTTTTGGAAATCCTACCCGGGAGAACACCTGTACTAGTGCATTCGCTACCGTATCCGCTTGTATGTTGGATAGGGCGACAGCCTCTGGGTACCTGGTAGCGTAGTCCACTACGGTAAGAATGTATCGCTTACCGGAGGGACTAGGGGTAGCCAGTGGTCCCACTAGGTCAATAGCAGCCCGGCTGAAGGGTTCCTCTACAATGGGCATATTTACTAGCTGGGCTTTAGGGTGATCGCCTCGCCTTCCTACTCGTTGACACACATCGCAGGTGTTACAGTAAGTTCTAACGTCAGCGTGCACCCCTGGCCAAAAGAACGTGTGAGTAATGCGGTGTAGGGTACGGGTAACGGCTAGGTGGCCTGCTAAGGGGATGTCGTGGCCTATTTTGAGGATTTCTTGACGGTATTTGTGGGGCACTACCAGCTGTCGCCTACGCTGTCCCCTTTTCTCTGTCCAGCGGTATAGTTTCCCTTTTTCCCATAAGAATGTTTCGTTATCTGCCCCGCCCCCTCCGGTCTCTGCTCGTTCCCGGTACTTTTGTAAGGTCGGGTCAGTCTTAGACTCTGCCTCGAAAGCATCTGGGGTGTCCCAGGGTATGGGGCCTAACCTGTCAGGCAAGGTCGGGGTAGGTCTTACCTGTGTCTCCCGCACTGGTGAGAGCTCTCGCTCCGTCCGGGCTATGGTGAGCTATTTATTCCTTGATTGTTGAATTATAATACAGTATTACACTATTGTTATTATCTTTTATTTTCAGGGTTTGAAGATTCCCTAGGATTATTTTTATTTATATTTTTGTATTTTTGCTTATTTTTATTTTTTATTTTTTATTTTTATACAGCAAATAATTTTTCTACATGGAAACATAACCCCTCCACATAAGCCCCCTTTTTGGGATCACTCTCACTAGTTTGTGCACATACTAATCATTTATTTTTTGTTTTTTATCTTTTGGATATTTTACATCTTTTTTGGACTTATTTTTATCACTATTTTGGATTGACTTCACGGATTATTCTTTGTCACCATATTTTGATAGACCTTTTTTTCTACCTTCATTTTGATGTTTTTTAAATGTCTCTTTGAAATGTTTTTTGCAAAGCTTTTTTAATAGAACTTTTGAATCTGCTGGATTTGCACTATTCATTTATACCACGTTTTTGGACAACACTTAAATTTGGACAGTTTATTTTTTGGATACACATGTGAAAATCTATTTATATCTCTTAACTTTGAGAAGGGATTTTTGGACACTACTTAACCTTTTTTTATATATCTCTTAACTTTGAGAAGGGATTATTGGACATTATTTACTTTTCATTGTTTTTTATTATTTTTTATTGTTTATTATTTTCAGATTTATGCCAACACAACTATATATGAGACAAATTTTATGAGACATTATACAGACAGCTAAAAAGCAAAACACGCGTGTTTTTATAGATATTTATGTGTTTATGTGTTTTTACACATTATTTCTTGCCGTTCTGTTAAAATATATTTTAAACGACACCCTTGTTTTATATGTTTAATATGTATTAAATGCTTTTATGTATCAACTGTGCCACTCTTAGATCTTATATCTAGATATCAAAACCTACACATCTATACAGCACAACTACCATAATTGTAGCTGAGCTATAGCGCTATACAATTTCTCAGACAGAATACCATATTTTCACACCTATACCGCACCAGACCTCGCCAAGATTTGGCGCTCCTTTCTAAACCACGTTTTGACACATATTTTCTAAAAGTGGGCACCTGGGGACCCACTATAGACAGGAGCTATAGGTCCACACTTTCAGCGCTGTAAGAAAACATTGAATCTATCATCTAATCTTCCCCACATATCTTTCAGCTGCAGAAAGGGTAACACGAGTGTCATCCCATAACCATAATAATAATGAATTTCACTAAATCATTAAGGAAAGAAATCACCCTAGAGATTAATGACACATCGATGTCTATAAATCAGGAGGGAACAGGGCGAATCGATTACACATCCATATTCAAAAATTTAGAGAGGCTGCTAATTCAAGAAGTGAAATATAAGGCTGAAATTATATTCTTAAGGAAATGTCTAGAATTAAACATCATCCCGAAAGGGCTGCTAATCAAAAAAGAATGTGCATTTCAATCAGATAACCCAGAGTTTATTAACAAATGGGGTAACATACTTATCACAGCATCAAAGTCCCTCATGGAAGCCATCATCGAACATAGAGAATCTATCCTGAAACAGGTAGATATAGAGATAAAAACAAATGAAGATGATCTGATTGGACCAGAAGGCCAATTAATAGAAACCACAGAGATTCTAGAGAAAAAAGAACACCTAGATAAGAAAATATCGAAAATTAGAGAGGACATCACAAACAAAAAAAGTAAGAAATTGAACAGAGAACTAAACCTCATCAGAAACAAGGACACTAATGAAAACAACACCATTGAGGACAACAACATGGAAACCCCTTGCCCCGATAACTCGAACCAAAGACCATCAGCTAACGAAGAAGAATGGACAACAGTTTCCTACAAAAAGAACAGACAAAAACCGAGATTCCACAATAGAGGGGAACATACTTATGAATATGAACCACATACCCCAAAAGATAAAAACAATGAATATGGACAAAGACAATATAACAACTACCAGAGGTGGAACCCGGAAAGACGCAACCAAGCATATGGCAATGAGGGTCAATGGGGATACCACTATCGTCCAAATGGAGTAATGAATCACAGGAATAACCGAAAAGAGGATCCTTTTCTTCACAAGGAATCGGACTACCATCATTCCCAAAGACCACATCAGTTTAAGGAAGGTTTCAACTCTCCAAGGTGGAATTTCAATGAAAAATTCACATATAGAAGAAACCAATATCCAAGATGGAGAAACTATGATAGACCATACTACAGAAGGGACTATGACCAACAACATTACAGGAGACAACACAACTTTGGATATGAGGAGCAAATGCACACACCAAATAGAACTTACGAGAATAAATTTCAGCCCAACCACACCAACTACTCCCACAATTCCTATCACAATAGGATGGAACATAACTTCAGAATGGAACATCAAGGGTATAGAAATACACCCAACACCAACAGGTCGAAGCCAAGTGACAACAAAGAAAACCGGGCAAACAAACAAGTCGACCAAAGACAGTTAAACCCTACATCCACTAACATTATTTCTAACGTCAACCACAATGACGTTCCCACAGCCTCCAATTCCAGTCATTTTTTAGTGAATCACCAATTGACGACCAAAGAACTAGAAAGAACCTCCATAAAGAGGAAGAATTCCAACACAGACGAATTCCAACACCCTATGGAAAAAAGAATAAGCACAGAGGAAAGAGGGGCGGAAGGAGAATAAATGGCAAAATTGAGAAAGAACATACAAACAGTCCAGAGAATGAAGTGAATACCAAGGGAATATACAACCTCAGCTCTATTACTCTAACGGACAAAGAAAAATCTATTTTAAGCTACGGCCTCTCCTTTGCCCCATCCAAAGGCCTCAACAAATTTGACACATTTGTCAACATCAAACAATTCACAAGAAAGCTAACACTGAAACGGCATTTTATGAAGTCACCTCTCGAATATGACAATAGACCCACAGATTCATACCAACACACTGACTTAAAACCCAATTCATCCTTCTACCCTACATCCAGCAAGGGCAACGCCATCGAAATCTTTGAGACGATGGTATGCAACGACTTGAAGAAAATCAGTCAGAATCAACTAATGAAACACAAACAAAATCTATCTAAGAGCCAGATGCTAACCATCAAAGCACTGGAAAAGAACAGAAACTTAGTGATCAAACCCGCCGACAAGGGGGGCGGCATAGTAGTCCTGGATAAAGAAGACTACTACACAGAATGCAGACGAATCTTGTCAGACACCAAGACCTACGAAATTATGAGGAACAACCCCACAGATGGTTTCAAGAAGGAAATGGACAGGATTCTAGGAGAGGCACATAACAACAAAATACTGAACCATAAAGAATTCAGATACATAAGCGTGGAGCATCCCATCACTCCCGTCTTCTACTACCTCCCGAAAATCCATAAGACCCTCCACAACCCTCCGGGAAGACCCATCATATCCGGCATAGGGTCTCTAACCAGTAATCTGTCTGAATATCTAGATAAGAACTTACAGAAATATGTGACACAACTACCATCGTACGTGAGAGATTCCACACAGATTCTGAACAGTCTAGAGAATACAGAATGGAAAGAGAACTACCTACTCGCCACCTGTGACGTCACCTCCCTATATACCTGCATACCACACAAAGGAGGTCGAGAAGCTGTAGAGTACTTTCTCAAGAAGGACCACACAGTGCCGGCACTACAGAAGACATTCATTCTGGAAGGGATTAACTATATTCTAACGCACAACTATTTCCACCACGATGGGAAATTTTATAGACAGCTGTGCGGCACCGCCATGGGGACTAGGTTCGCGCCGAGCTATGCGAACCTTTATATGGGCAAATGGGAACACATATTTTGGGAGTCGTGCCCAGCCGGCGCGGACCTAGTCTCCTACTACAGGTACATAGATGACATCCTCCTGATATGGAAAGGCTCCAAAGAAGATTTAGAACACACTATAAGGGTTATGAATAACAACACCAACAACCTGAAATTTACCTACGAGATCAGTGACAAGGAAATCACATTCCTCGATCTAAAAATTACCATCAAAAATGGGAAACTTCAGACTTCAACATTTTTTAAACCTGTGGATTGTAACAACTATGTCCACAGGGACAGCTGCCATCATTTCAAATGGAAGGAGAATATACCAAAGGGACAGTTACTAAGATTGAAAAAGAACTGTTCGGACCCCATTTTATGGGAAACCCAGGCGGAAGAACTGAAAAAACGCTTTCTTGAGAGAGGATATGAAGAGGAAAAACTCCACAAAGATATAGAAGAAGTCAGGCAAAAGGATCGCAAGGAACTTCTCAAGTATAAAGACAAGAGAATTAGGAGAGACATGAACACCGACTCCATAGAGGTTGCCTTTATCACGCAGTACAGCGAAAACAGGAGAACCATCGAGAAAATAATAGAAAAGCACTGGCATCTACTGAAGGATGACGACACAATTGGCGAAACACTCATCAACAGACCGAAATTTATCTATAGAAAATCAGATAACCTTAAGAACATTCTATCTCCTAGCATTCCACGCCCAACAACACCTCAGACGAGAGATATATCCGGGAAACCCATAAAAGGTTTTTTCCCATGCCCGAGCTGCAAGGCGTGTAAGAGAGGCTTGAAAATCAAAAACTTTTCACCGCACAACTCCAGTATCAAACATGAAATAAAGGATCTGATCAGATGCAGCAGCAAGGGGGTAATTTACATAATACAATGCAAATGTGGACTACAATACGTCGGACAAACCTCGAGATGCCTAAAAGACAGAATACGGGAACATGTGCTACAGATTGAACATGGCAGCACAGACACCGCACTGTATAGACACTTTTCTATTAAACACAAAGGAAACATCAAGGATCTAAACTTCTATGGTATCCAGATAGTAAAGCCTAATTGGAGGGGAGGCAACTATGAAAAGAAGCTCCTAATCGCGGAATCCAGATGGATATTTGAGCTGGATTGTCTCTACCCGAAGGGTCTGAACAACAAAGAAGACTTCTCACATCTTTTAAGCTTGAAACACACATAAATTTGACTTCTGAATATCTATTCGGAAAACACTGCTGCCCTCATACAGAAGGAAAACAATAAAGAAAACATAACGAGGTCAATATATGACACGACAAGAACAAAATATATCTAATGAAGATGTCCTGCATAGATCCACACAAAGATCTATATTAGGATCTCTAAAGCCAATCTAATCATCTTTATTTTTATTGCTCTACTCAAATAGCCATAAGATGAGTTCCAACAAACCTTATTACACATACAGAGAGACTATATAGATGCCAATAACATTAACAAGATATGATCCCCTAATATGTCAACAGCATATGAGATGCCAATAATATTAACAAGATATGATCCCATAATATGTCAACAGCATAAGAGACACTTGACTTAGCAACCTCTCCATCTGGGAAATATCTAACAGAATAAGTTAGAAAGTAACCGAAGCCTGACTCTTCATAAGAATATAAACACAATTTAAAATGTGTATAGAGGTAACATAATCCCAATACCAACAACATGATTACACCTCATAACAAATTTAAATTCACAATTCCCCAAAAGACAACTAATCAATTAGATCGATAAAAGTACCCATTGATCTCACAATCTACATAAATACATTCATATACTTGTATGAGACAAGTTTCCTTCATATCCACATCAGATTTCAAAAAACTCCTATCATAGTGCGCACATGGTTAACTAATTTTTATACCAGGCACATTTAGATAGAAAATAAGACTTCCAATACCCAATATTGCACATGACAAAAAGAGAATACAGGTTGATACAAATGTACTCCTTCTATAGATTTTCTAACCAATCATAGATGCATTGTAAAAAAGTTTTTCTTTATACTACATATCTTTTATATTTTTATCTTAAAAAGTTTTTTAGAAAGTTTCCAAAAGTTCCTTTAAGGTTTTTAGATCTCTATTTATTAGATTATGTATTTTTCGATATATATATATATATTTTCCAATATATATAAACTGTGTATTTTACAATATACACTCTCTGTACCGTGATCCCTACATTGATTTTGTTCACTAGACAAATACCAAGGTTAACACTTTTTGTCCCTTTGAATTTGAATAGGCTAGGATACACACCACTTCCGGTTTAACCATGACCGGTAAGGTGCAACATCCGGCTCAATCTTACCGGATGTTAAAGTATCTTAATTTTTCCGGCTACTTCCGGTTCAGAAACGTACCGGTATTTTGTCATATATTTCATGCCAAGTTGTAAAACTGGCTCTACATGTGGGATAACTGCTTTCTGCCCCTCCGGATCTGATTGGTACAGAGTAAATACCACTTCCGCCTCACCCATAACATCCGATATAGCTTAACCGGATGTTTACATCTCAGCGGCCATTTCCGGTTAAAAAAAAAAAACACCGGCAAACCATAACATTTGACCCCACAGCTAACTACTAAGGCACATAACACGAATAAACACATTAGGAACAACATAGACAATGTTTAATAAACATAGACATAGACAAACTCTAAATAAAAGCCTTATCTAAATGATACAGAGACAAATGTGAACTTTTTTTATTTATTTATTTTTTTTTTTTATTTTTTTTTATTTTATTTTTTTTTTTTATACAGATGAGCACTTCCGGCTCAACACTTCCGGTACCACATTTTTGGCGCGAAATTTTGGCGCAAAAATTTGGCGCAATTTCAATGCAATTTGATTGGTTAGAGAAAGGTATAAAGTCTTCAGCTCACCCACACCATACTATAGTCTTGATAAAGGCCTCTCTTGAGGGCCGAAACGCGTTGACAGAGCTATGGTGAGCTATTTATTCCTTGATTGTTGAATTATAATACAGTATTACACTATTGTTATTATCTTTTATTTTCAGGGTTTGAAGATTCCCTAGGATTATTTTTATTTATATTTTTGTATTTTTGCTTATTTTTATTTTTTATTTTTTATTTTTATACAGCAAATAATTTTTCTACATGGAAACATAACCCCTCCACATAAGCCCCCTTTTTGGGATCACTCTCACTAGTTTGTGCACATACTAATCATTTATTTTTTGTTTTTTATCTTTTGGATATTTTACATCTTTTTTGGACTTATTTTTATCACTATTTTGGATTGACTTCACGGATTATTCTTTGTCACCATATTTTGATAGACCTTTTTTTCTACCTTCATTTTGATGTTTTTTAAATGTCTCTTTGAAATGTTTTTTGCAAAGCTTTTTTAATAGAACTTTTGAATCTGCTGGATTTGCACTATTCATTTATACCACGTTTTTGGACAACACTTAAATTTGGACAGTTTATTTTTTGGATACACATGTGAAAATCTATTTATATCTCTTAACTTTGAGAAGGGATTTTTGGACACTACTTAACCTTTTTTTATATATCTCTTAACTTTGAGAAGGGATTATTGGACATTATTTACTTTTCATTGTTTTTTATTATTTTTTATTGTTTATTATTTTCAGATTTATGCCAACACAACTATATATGAGACGAATTTTATGAGACATTATACAGACAGCTAAAAAGCAAAACACGCGTGTTTTTATAGATATTTATGTGTTTATGTGTTTTTACACATTATTTCTTGCCGTTCTGTTAAAATATATTTTAAACGACACCCTTGTTTTATATGTTTAATATGTATTAAATGCTTTTATGTATCAACTGTGCCACTCTTAGATCTTATATCTAGATATCAAAACCTACACATCTATACAGCACAACTACCATAATTGTAGCTGAGCTATAGCGCTATACAATTTCTCAGACAGAATACCATATTTTCACACCTATACCGCACCAGACCTCGCCAAGATTTGGCGCTCCTTTCTAAACCACGTTTTGACGCATACTGGAGCATAGGCAGAAGTCATGGGGCCCAAATCGTTGCCCAGTAGTACTTCGGCAGGTAAATTATCCATTAGGCCCACGTTCACAGCCCCCTTTCCCGCTCCCCAATCAAGATGCACTTTAGCTGTTGGAATTTTGTACACATCCCCCCCCGCCACTCTAACGGCCACAGTCTGTCCGGATCGCTTGTGCTCTGGCACCAAATGACTCTGTACCAGCGTGATAGTAGCCCCTGTGTCTCGCAATCCCTCGGTAGATCGCCCCTCGAGCCATACCCTCTGCCGATGGTGCTGGCGGTTATCTGAGGCAGCATATACAGGGTCTGCCTCGTGAAGCGGCCCCACATATCCCTCCATAGGGGCCTCTTGGTTAACACAGAGGGCCCGGGCCGGACGATAGGACCCAGAGGGGTAATTGTAATTCCTGGGTGTCTGGTGCGTATTAAGGGGGCAGCTAGCCATGAAATGCCCTGGTTGCTTGCATCGGTGGCAAGTCGGTCTGGGACGCTCAGAGCTGTTATTGGGTGGTCCTGAGTGTCGGACGGGCCCTGTGGGCACCGGGGCTCGGAATTCAGCACGAGGGGGTGCACGGTAAACCTCTCTGGGTTCGACCCGTGCTGGAGCTCGGTAGTTCATGGGTTCGTGAAGACGGGAGTCATAATGTTCATCGGCCAATTTGGCTGCTTCTTCTAAGGTAGAAGGCCGCCTGTCTCGCAGCCATTCCTTCCCTTGCTGTTCCATGCCATTATAAAAATGTTCTAAGAGAAACAATTGTAAAATTTCCTCCCCAGTCACCGCTTTACTTCCGCTCAGCCAGTGATTTGCCGCTCTCCGCATTCGGTGCGCCCATTCCATATGGGTATCGTTAGGCTTCTTTTCCGTGCCCCGAAACTGTCGGCGATACGTGTCCGGAGTTACAGCGTACCGTCGCAACAGTGTCTCCTTAACTAGCTCATACTGTGTCACTTCCTCAGCACCCAGAGTACGAAAGGCTTCCAGGGCTCGCCCGGATAGTTTCCCAGACAATATCGTGGGCCACTCTCTGTTGGGAATCTGGTGCAGGGCACATTGCCTTTCGAAGTCCGCCAAATATTCATCAATCCCTGTCTCGCTCTCTAGGAAGGGTCGAAATGCCGCATAGGGTATCTTGGGCCTCCCAGCATTTTCGACAGGGATGATTACCTGCGGGGCTTCAGCATTGCGGTGTGCGTTCGCTAGGTTGAGTTCGTGGGCTCGAGTCTCTCGTATATCCTCGTCCGCCTCCGCCATCAACTGCTGTACCAATTCCATGGAGGGGTTCGGCCCTTATAATGAGAGCCTTTCCCGAACAATCCTGGTTTTTTCGTCACTAATCGTGGTCGGTGTTTCCGCCATTGTGAAGCTCTGATCCAGTTCGGTCAATTCTGCGATCAGCTCTCTCCTCGGCCGGTTGCTGGCGTACCCCCCTCTGCTTTCAAGTAAATCTTTTAGGGTTGTACGCTTCAATTTTTCGTAAGCGCTCTCCATCCGTTCTGTACCTCTCCTAGGAAATCCAGGAAAATCCCGCCGCTGCCGCCAAATGTTACGGTTACCCTTAGTCTCGCTGAGAGATGGACCGCTTAGTAGCCTGGATCCCTATTGCTAAAGAGGGGAGAAGCTGCTTTCCATAGTATTCTATATGAGTCTCGCAAATATAGAATAATCTCCCTTAGCTGCAGTACAGCTAGGATACCCTTCTGCCCACAAAAACGAGTCAACGCTGCGATTGAGGGTCAAACAAGAACTCAGGACTGGGATGCCCAGCCTGCTTTTTATTAAGGTTACATGCACACAGGGCACTCCCAGGGGGAGAGGGGGGGAAGCACAAAATCCCCCATCACACATTTAGATAGAGAGCACTGTCCTTTGACAGGCCACAATAGGATTACAGTACTTAAGATAACAAGTTTACAAGTTCATCTTATCAATTAGCAGTCTGGCTCCAGAGGTGATTAGACAATAGTTTCTAAAAGCTGAAAAAAAAGAGTTAACTCTTTATGAAATGATACTTGTTACGGTTTTCTTGGAGCCCTTCTTAGGCGCTGGCTTGCTGGTTCAGGCATTGCTGCTGGGAAATAAGCTCTTCACAACAAAATAACTAATGCTTCTGTAACACCTGGGATAAGCATAATGCTATCCTACATACTAATTAATGCCTGGGATAAACATACGGCTATCCTACGTACTAATTAGTGCCTGGGATAAGCATAAGGATATCCTACTTACTAATTGATACCTGGGATAAGCATAATGCTATCCTACATATTAATTAATGCCTGAGTTAAGCATAAGGCTATCCTACATACTAATTAATGCCTGGGTTAGGCATAAGGCTAGCCTATGTACTAACTGTCATGTGAGACCAGCACTCTATACCGTTGTTTAACTGGGATCATTTCAATGAGCAAAACGAATGTTGAAATAAATTGTACTTTATTCACAAAAAATAGGCAAACACACAGAAGTACACAAAATACAGAGTGAACACTCTCACTTTGGGGCTAGGAGAAAAACGACCCTGTTCTATCAGCCATAGTCAGTAGAACCCAGGTAAATACAAATAGTCCTCCTGCACAGTCTTGTTATAGTCCCTTAGAGAGCTCTTGGGTAATCTACTCCTGTATAGTTCAGGCAACTTGGAATAACTTTTTTTCCCCACACAAAGTGGTTTTGAAAACTGCCCATCTCTCTTGTCAGCTCACAACACGCCCCCTAGTGATGATCTTAGCAACCAATCATAACCCAGCACACAGAGGGGCATCACTGTTAACAGCTGTCAGTCCCACCCCCTGATCAACTGCTGAGATTATAGTCAGTCTGGCTGAGGATGTACAAATGCAACCTTTTAAAGTGCCAGATCTGAGGGTAATAGATGGACCAGATACCACTTTTGTCCCTAGAAGATTTACTGCCATGAGTAATTAACTCTCTGCTATGAAGCAGCCTGCTCAGATATGGAAATCAGTCTTCTAAGCAGAGACTGTGAAAATCTTTCTTTGTACACTGACATAATTTGTACAAATGGCAATACACCACTGTTATTGACATACATGCATGAGAGGCAGGCCCCAAAACACAGAATAAGGGAAACCATGTGGGCCCAACCCCCCCATCAGTGAGCCTGGGCACCCACTCTTCCGTCACACCTGGGATAAGCATAAGGCTATCCTACATACTAATTAGTGCCTGGGATAAACATAAGGCTATCCTACATACTAATTAATGCCTGGGATAAGCATAAGGCTATACTATGTACTAATTAATGTCTGGGATAAGCATAAGGCATTAATGTCTGGCACTCTAATACTAAAACTAGAAGACAGAAAAGAAGGTGGGCCAATAATAAACAGAAACATTCAGGCTCTGAAAAGAAAGTTACCTTTTCTGATTCTGAACATTCTGATAATGATTTTTCTGGACACTCTAGCAGAAGTGGCTCGAGTGATCCATCAGATGATGAAGTTGTAGTTGTTAAGCCAAAACAAACCAATAAAACTACTCGTTCTAAAACTGATCACACACAGTTAAGGACTGAACCAGTAATAACTAGGAATCAGAGTCAGAGAGACAAAAGTAATGACAACTCAGATATGAGACGTAGAGAATTTCTAAGTGATGATGTAAGTGACAGCTCTACAACAAGTATGCAAGTTAAATCGTGCTTAAAAACTAACAGTCAACCTACTCAGTACCCTTTAGGACAGGTAGGGATGGAAACAGAAGGGGGAGGAGGAAGAGGAAAAAGCACAGGAAGAGGACAAAGAGGTCGCAGAGGCAGGGGACAATACAACAAATACCGCATATGAAAATCATTAATCTCTCTAACTCTGTACTGAATGATAATGACATTTCGGTATTGGGTCTGGGTTTAAGCTTTGTCCCTAGTGCGACTTTTAATCTCTTTGAGACCATTATTGACGTGAATCGTTTGGTCAGAGATTTAACTACTTTTGGGGCAAAGATTTCCCAGACACAAATACCAGAGATACAACAGATAATGATTTGTGGTGTAATTATAATGATTTGAGCCCCATTATGAATATAACAGACTTTAGTGAAGCATGTGATTACTTCTCTCTTCATGATTTAAACTATGAATCCAACATTCAGAGTAGCTTTTTGAAGAGTAACCATATTGGGTACAAACCGAAATCTGTTTTTTATCCGACCAAGGACAGAGGTCCATTTCTTGAAGCCTTCCACCAAAGGGTGGAAGAAGACCTGCTCAGTTTGTCCAAATACCACAATGCATCCCCCCCCCCAATCTTACTCGGGAACAGAAGCTTGCTATTGACACATTAAGTAAGAGAAATGATATAGTCATTAGATCAGCTGATAAGGGGGGAAGCATTGTGGTATTGGACAAATCCTATTATATAGGTGAAGCAGAAAGACAGGTTAAAGATACAAATGTCTACCTTCCACTCTCGAGTGATCCCACCAATGTTTTCAAGTTACAGTTTTTGGAATTGCTGGATGATGGGTTGCATGAAGAGATTATAGACCAGGATACTTTTGATTATTTATTTGTTAACTCACCAGTCATCCCCATTTTCCATCACATCCCCAAGGTGCATAAATCCTTGGAGGAGATGAAGGGAAGACCTATTATTTCTGGAATTGGTTCTCTTTTTGAGAGGATGTCGGGTTGGGTCGAATCGCTTCTGCAGCCCATCGTCCAGCAACTTCCGTCCTTTCTTAAAGATACCACACATTTACTTACCTGTCTCCAACATCTAACATGGAGCAGTGAATGCTCTTGGCTGACAGTAGATGTAGTTGGGCTCTACTCTTGTATCCCACACATTTTTGGAGTAGAAGCTGTTAAAATTTCTCTAGACTTGTACAGCAATTATGATTCCAAATTGAAGAACTATATTTTGAAAACATTGGAATTTTTATTGGTTCATAATTACTTTAAATTTGGCGACTCTTTCTTTCTCAAAGGGCGTGGGACCGCCATGGGCGCAAAATTTGCCCCCGCCTATGCAAATATATTCATGGGTTGGTGGGAGAGGTCCCACGTCTTTGGAGAAAGAAATCCGTATAGACATTGCATACGATCATATAAAAGATATAGACATAGACGATCTTCTCTTTGTGTGGTCGGGAAGTGAAGATGAAATGAAGAATTTCATTCTGTATTTGAATAACAATCAAGTCAATCTGCAGTTCACCTTCACTTCTGATAATTCTAAAATTGCATATTTAGATCTCTATTTAATAGGCGATATACCCTCATCACGAATTACAACCACATTATACAGGAAGCCCATAACATCAAACACAATTCTTCACGCAAGATCCTGCAACCCCAAACATACAGGATTTGGGGTGGCCAAGGGACAATTTATAAGGCTTAAAAGGAATTGTTCTGCAGATAGTGACTTTCAGAATGAATCTGAGATTTTGAAACAACAACTCTTGGAAAGGGGCCATTCAATGAAAGTAATAAATAGAGCCTTTCTTGAAGTCAATCGTATTGATATGAATACTATGTTACAACATAATAGGATTAAGACCAGTACAGGGTTTGACAAATTGAAACCCAATTTCATTACAACTTTCAGTCCACAGTTCAGAGAAATCTGCGGTATTATTAACAAACACCTCCCAGTTTTGGCGGGTGAGGATAGTCTGAAAGATCTAGCAAAGGATGGTGTAAACTTAATTTCTAGGAAAGGTCATACACTAGGCAACATGGTAGCTCCGAGCATGCTGAAAAAAACAACAGCATCAGGCAGCAGCTGGTTACAAATTTAAGGACATTTTAAATGTCATTTTTCCAGTTGCATAGCCTGCAGCCATGCAACCGTGATGGATAGATTCCAGTCCAGAAGCACACAGAGGGTCTTTCTATCTTCGAGCTGTACCAACTGTCACACTACTTATGTTGTGTATCTAGCAGAATGTGTCCATTGTAATAAGCAATACATGGGGTGTACCTCACGTGAGGCACGCACACGGATTAGGGAACATCTTAATAACATCGACAAGGAGTATGATGTCTCTGATCTGGTGCATCACTTCATAGTTGAGCACAAGAAATCAGTCACCAGCTTTAGGTGGCAAGTCATTGAAAGGATATTGCATACTCCCAGAGGGGGTGACAGAATGCAAAGACTCTTTTACAGAGAAGCATTCTGGATTTTCACCCTCCAAACCAGACGCCCCAAAGGCTTTAATGCGGTTGGGGACATCATTAATTATTGGCAACATAGATAAGTTTAATTGTTAGAATTGATGCAATAGAAATAAATGGGCACTATGTTGGACCCTACCCCTATTACAAGATAGGTGTAGTTTGAGTTGACTGTAGACTGGGCTTTAAATAATAGAGTAACTATATGAACCTTTTTGGCCATTGCTTCACATAAAGGCCTATATAAATATTCTATTCAATTAGTGTTATCTAAAGTTACAGCATTTAAATAGAATCTTTTGAATTGCATTTATATTTATGTGTAATAGCATATACTAACTGACTTACTCTACATCTTTAAGATAAAACTAAATAAGAGGGGGCTTTTTCATATTGTTACTTCTTACTATTGCTCATCATTGTGTTATTCTACTTTGACTATTTTTCTAACGGTAATATGGAGAGTTTATCTCCAATTTTTATCATTTTCTAGCAGATAATTCATTACCGTATTAACTGTTTATGAATTTAAATTCTGACACAGTGTTAATTGAAACAATCTCATGTGTATGTCCCTTATAATAATTGTATTCTTGTTCAGTTATGACAAATTTCAAATCGCTCTGACCATCAGCTGTTCACACTTGGGAATCTATTAAGTTTGAATACCGGATATCCCTTTAGGTCTATGATTAAGGCTATCAATCCAGCCGAATCGCGTAAGACCGACTGGCAGCTGAAGGTCATGGCTTTTTTGCTTCTCATTTTTCAATTTTAACCCCCGTGTTATTTTTAGTGTGTTTTCTCTTTTTTTGAATAAAATTTCCACTTTTTCATCTTACCGGAGCTCACTGGATTCTTTTTGCCTGTTCCTGAATTATGTGCTAATTAATGTCTGGGATAAGCATAAGGCTATACTATGTACTAATTAATGTTTGGGTAAGCATAAGGCTATACTATGTACTAATTACTGCCTGGGATAAGCATAAGGCTGTCCTACATACTAATCGCTACCTGGGATAAACATACGGCTATCCTACATACTAATTAATGCCTGGAATAAGCATAAGGCTATCCTACATACTAATTAATGCCTGGGATAAGCATAAGGCTGTCCTACATACTAATTGCTACCTGGGATAAACATACGGCTATCCTATATACTAATTAATGCCTGGGATAAGCATAAGGCTATCTTACGTACTCATTACTGCCTGAGTTAAGCATAAGGCTATACTATGTGGTAACTAATACCTGGGATAAGCATAATGCTATCTTATGTACTAATTAATGCCTGGGATAAGCATAAGGCTATACTATGTACTAATTAATGCCTGGGATAAGCATAAGGCTATACTATGTACTAATTAATGTCTGGGATTACCATAAGGCCATACTATGTGCTAACTAATGCCTGGGATAAGCATAAGGCTATACTATGTACTAATTAATGCCTGGGATAAGCATAAGGCTATATTATGTACTAATTAATGTCTGGGCTAAGCATAAGACTATACTATGTGCTAACTAATGCCTGGGATAAGCATAAGGATATCCTACATACTAATTAATGCCTGGGATAAGCATAAGGATATCCTACATACTAATTAATGTCTGGGATAAGCATAAGGCTATACTATGTACTAATTAATGTGTGGGATAAGCATAAGGCTATACTATGTACTAATTAATGTCTGGGATAAGCATAAGACTATCCTACATACTAATTAATGCCTGGGATAAGCATAAGGCTATACTATGTAGTAATTAATGTCTGGGATAAGCATAAGGCTATACTATGTACTAATTAATGTCTGGGATAAGCATAAGACTATACTATGTACTAATTACTGCCTGGGATAAGCATAAGACTAATCTATGTGCTAACTAATGCCTGGGATAAGCATAAGGCTATACTATGTACTAATTAATGTCTGGGATAAGCATAAGGCTATACTATGTACTAGTTAATGTCTGGGATAAGCATAAGACTATCCTACATACTAACTAATGCCTGGGATAAGTATAAGGCTATCCTACATAGTAATTAATGTCTGGGATAAGCATAAGGCTATCCTACATACTAATTAATGCCTGGGATAACACAGAAGTACACAAAATACAGAGTGAACACTCTCACTTTGGGGCTAGGAGAAAAACGACCCTGTTCTATCAGCCATAGTCAGTAGAACCCAGGTAAATACAAATAGTCCTCCTGCACAGTCTTGTTATAGTCTCTTAGAGAGCTCTTGGGTAATCTACTCCTGTATAGTTCAGGCAACTTGGAATAACTCTTTTTTCCCCACACAAAGTTGTTTTGAAAACTGCCCATCTCTCTTGTCAGCTCACAACACGCCCCCTAGTGATGATCTTAGCAACCAATCGTAACCCAGTACACAGAGGGGCATCACTGTTAACAGCTGTCAGTCCCACCCCCTGATCACCTGCTGAGATTGTAGTCAGTCTGGCTGAGGATGTACAAATGCAGCCTTTTAAAGTGCCAGATCCGAGGGTAATAGATGGACCAGATACCACTTTTGTCCCTAGAAGATTTACTGCCATGAATAATTAACTCTCTGCTATGAAGCAGCCTGCTCAGATGTGTAAATCAGTCTTCTAAGCAGAGACTGTGAAAATATTTCTATGTACATTGGCTTGTGACATAATTTGTACAAATAGCAATACACCACTGTTATTGACATACATGCATGAGAGGCAGGCTCCAAACACAGAATTAGGGTAACCATGTGGGCCCAACCCCCCATCAGTGAGCCTCACACCTGGGATAAGCATATGGCTATACTATGTACTAATTAATGCCTGGGATAAGCATAAGGCTATCCTACATACTAATTAATGCCTGGGATGAGCATAAGGCTATCCTACATACTAATTAATGCCTGGGATGAGCATAAGGCTATACTATGTACTAATTAATGTCTGGGATAAGCATAAGGCTATACTATGTGCTAATTAATGTCTGGGATAAGCGTAAGGCTATACTATGTACTAATTAAGGCCTGGGATAAGCATAAAGCTATACTATGTACTAATTAATGCCGGTGATAAACATAAGTCTATACTATGTACTAATTAATGCCTGGGCTAAGCATAAGGCTATACTATGTACTAATTAATGTCTGGGATAAGCATAAGGCTATACTATGTACTAATTAATGCCTGGGATTAGCATAAGGCTAACCTACATACTAATTAATGCCTGGGCTAAACATGAGGCTATACTATGTACTAATTAATGCCGGGGATAAACATAAAGCTATATTATGTACTAATTAGGCCTGGGCTAAGCATAAGGCTATACTATGTACTAATTAATGTCTAGGATAAGCATAAGGCTATACTATGTACTAATTAATGCCTGGGCTAAGCATAAGGCTGTACTATGTACTAATTACTGCCTTGGATAAGCATAATGCTATCCTACATACTAATTAATGCCTGGGATAAGCATAAGGCTAACCTACATACTAATTAATGCCTGGGATAAGCATAAGGCTATACTATGTACTAATTAATGCCTGGGATAAGCATACGGCTATACTATATACTAATTAATGCCGGGGATAAGCATAAGGCTATACTATGTACTAATTAATGCCGGGGATAAACATAAGGCTGTACTATGTACTAATTAATGCCTGGGATAAGCATAAGGCTATACTATGTACTAATTAATGCCGGGGATAAGCATAAGGCTATACTATGTACTAATTAATGCCGGGGATAAACATAAGGCTGTACTATGTACTAATTAATGCCTGGGATAAACATAAGGCTGTACTATGTACTAATTAATGCCTGGGATAAACATAAGGCTGTACTATGTACGAATTAATGTCTGGGATAAGCATAAGACTAATCTATGTGCTAACTAATGCCTGGGATAAGCATAAGGCTATACTATGTACTAATTAATGTCTGGGATAAGCATAAGGCTTTCTTACGTACTAATTAATGTCTGGGATAAGCATAAGACTAATATATGTGCTAACTAATGCCTGGGATAAGCATAAGGCTATACTATGTACTAATTAATGTCTGGGATAAGCATAAGGCTATACTATGTACTAGTTAATGTCTGGGATAAGCATAAGACTATCCTACATACTAACTAATGCCTGGGATAAGCATAAGGCTATCCTACATAGTAATTAATGTCTGGGATAAGCATAAGGCTATCCTACATACTAATTAATGCCTGGGATAACACAGAAGTACACAAAATACAGAAAGAACACTCTCACTTTGGGGCTAGGAGAAAAACGACCCTGTTCTATCAGCCATAGTCAGTAGAACCCAGGTAAATACAAATAGTCCTCCTGCACAGTCTTGTTATAGTCCCTTAGAGAGCTCTTGGGTAATCTACTCCTGTATAGTTCAGGCAACTTGGAATAACTTTTTTTCCCCACACAAAGTGGTTTTGAAAACTGCCCATCTCTCTTGTCAGCTCACAACACGCCCCCTAGTGATGATCTTAGCAACCAATCGTAACCCAGTACACAGAGGGGCATCACTGTTAACAGCTGTCAGTCCCACCCCCTGATCACCTGCTGAGATTGTAGTCAGTCTGGCTGAGGATGTACAAATGCAGCCTTTTAAAGTGCCAGATCCGAGGGTAATAGATGGACCAGATACCACTTTTGTCCCTAGAAGATTTACTGCCATGAATAATTAACTCTCTGCTATGAAGCAGCCTGCTCAGATGTGTAAATCAGTCTTCTAAGCAGAGACTGTGAAAATATTTCTATGTACATTGGCTTGTGACATAATTTGTACAAATAGCAATACACCACTGTTATTGACATACATGCATGAGAGGCAGGCTCCAAACACAGAATTAGGGTAACCATGTGGGCCCAACCCCCCATCAGTGAGCCTCACACCTGGGATACGCATAAGGCTATACTATGTACTAATTAATGCCTGGGATAAGCATAAGGCTATCCTACATACTAATTAATGCCTGGGATGAGCATAAGGCTATACTATGTACTAATTAATGTCTGGGATAAGCATAAGGCTATACTATGTGCTAATTAATGTCTGGGATAAGCGTAAGGCTATACTATGTACTAATTAATGTCTGGGATAAGCATAAGGCTATACTATGTACTAATTAATGTCTGGGATAAGCATAAGGCTATACTATGTACTAATTATTGTCTGGGATAAGCATAAGGCTATCCTACATACTAATTAATCCCTGGGATAAGCATAAGGCTATCCTACATACTAATTAATGCCTGGTATAAGTATAAGGCTATACTATGTACTAATTAATGCCTGGTATAAGTATAAGGCTTTACTATGTGCTAACTAATGCCTGGGATAAGCATAAGGCTATACTATGTACTAAATAATGTCTGGGATAAGCATAAGGCTATACTATGTGCTAATTAATGTCTGGGATAAGCGTAAGGCTATACTATGTACTAATTTATGTCTGGGATAAGCATAAGGCTATCCTACGTACTAATTAATGCCTGGGATAAGCATAAGGCTATACTATGTGCTAATTAATGTCTGGGATAAGCGTAAGGCTATACTATGTACTAATTAATGTCTGGGATAAGCATAAGGCTATCCTACGTACTAATTAATGCCTGGGATAAGTATAAGGGTATACTATGTACTAATAAATGCCTGGGATGAGCATAAGGCTATACTATGTACTAATTAATGTCTGGGATAAGCATAAGGCTATACTATGTGCTAATTAATGTCTGGGATAAGCGTAAGGCTATACTATGTACTAATTATTGCCTGGGATAAGCATACGGCTATACTATGTACTAATTAATGCCTGGGATGAGCATAAGGCTATACTATGTACTAATTAATAGAAGAAGTGAAGAGAAATCCCAGGCGCCTACCCTAAGGAGGCTAGGTTGAAGTAAAATTTGGATGGAGAGATAGATTGGCCAAAAATGTATTTTAATAATGGATTAAATTATTAAAAACAACGAATTATAACATATTTAAACACATTAAATACAAAAACTTCATGGATCCATGATAAATTACATAAATTGCATAAAAAGCTAAAAATCGATAAAAAATCGATAAAAACTAAGGTGATCCTTAGGTGATTATGTGCGGTACTGCTTCAAGATGTTCCACACATAAAACCTAAAATACAACAACAACAATTGCAGACAATCCTGATAAAATACTTTACAGACAATTTTAGTAAAACAATTTGAAGTGAAGCGGTGTCAAAATTGAAGTAAAACAATAAAAAACTTGTAGTGGAAAATCCAAAAAATGTGAATAGCAACTTTCCAATGGGGAAAAAATAAATAAAAAGAAGTCTCTAGTCCTGTAAAAAATATATATATTCCAGTGTCTGACGATCTCAAAGGATTAGTGATAAAAATGACGAAACCTGTGCAAATGCTGCAAAATTGAATGTGGGAAATTTCACAAAGAAAATGGTAGTAAATAGTGTTGCAGCGGTACGAAAATCCAGCAGAAAGTGTTTTTTGTAAAAAAGAAGAAAAGAAAAATAGTCCGTGAGAAAAAATAAGTGAAAGAGAGTGTGGTTAAAAATAATTCTGTGATAGTACTCCTAATACTCTTCAAACATGTGTGACTTCAAAATCGGTCTTCAGTTAAAATATAAAAAAATACACGAACAATAACCTGTGGAAAAAAACAGAAACAAAATATAGTGTAGATGGTTCTAAAATTGTAGCAAATAATAGAATGAGGCTTACCAGTGCTGGTCAACGCGTTTCGGCCTGTATCAGGCCTTTATCAAGCTTGATAAAGGCCTGATACAGGCCGAAACGCGTTGACCAGCACTGGTAAGCCTCATTCTATTATTTGCTACAATTTTAGAACCATCTACACTATATTTTGTTTCTGTTTTTTTCCACAGGTTATTGTTCGTGTATTTTTTTATATTTTAACTGAAGACCGATTTTGAAGTCACACATGTTTGAAGAGTATTAGGAGTACTATCACAGAATTATTTTTAACCACACTCTCTTTCACTTATTTTTTCTCACGGACTATTTTTCTTTTCTTCTTTTTTACAAAAAACACTTTCTGCTGGATTTTCGTACCGCTGCAACACTATTTACTACCATTTTCTTTGTGAAATTTCCCACATTCAATTTTGCAGCATTTGCACAGGTTTCGTCATTTTTATCACTAATCCTTTGAGATCGTCAGACACTGGAATATATATATTTTTTACAGGACTAGAGACTTCTTTTTATTTATTTTTTCCCCATTGGAAAGTTGCTATTCACATTTTTTGGATTTTCCACTACAAGTTTTTTATTGTTTTACTTCAATTTTGACACCGCTTCACTTCAAATTGTTTTACTAAAATTGTCTGTAAAGTATTTTATCAGGATTGTCTGCAATTGTTGTTGTTGTATTTTAGGTTTTATGTGTGGAACATCTTGAAGCAGTACCGCACATAATCACCTAAGGATCACCTTAGTTTTTATCGATTTTTTATCGATTTTTAGCTTTTTATGCAATTTATGTAATTTATCATGGATCCATGAAGTTTTTGTATTTAATGTGTTTAAATATGTTATAATTCGTTGTTTTTAATAATTTAATCCATTATTAAAATACATTTTTGGCCAATCTATCTCTCCATCCAAATTTTACTTCAACCTAGCCTCCTTAGGGTAGGCGCCTGGGATTTCTCTTCACTTCTTCTATCCCCATATTGGGCACTTGCTAGGAGTCCCCCTTCCTAGGCTTAGAGGTTACCATTAGGCGCTGAGGTTTCACTTTTAATTCTAAATATGTACTAATTAATGCCTGGGATGAGCATAAGGCTATACTATGTACTAATTAATGTCTGGGATAAGCATAAGGCTATACTATGTACTAAATAATGTCTGGGATAAGCATAAGGCTATACTATGTGCTAAATAATGTCTGGGATAAGCATAAGGCTATACTATGTGCTAATTAATGTCTGGGATAAGCATAAGGCTATACTATGTGCTAATTAATGTCTGGGATAAGCGTAAGGCTATACTATGTACTAATGTCTGGGATAAGCATAAGGCTATCCTACGTACTAATTAATGCCTGGGATAAGCATAAGGCTATACTATGTACTAATTAATGCCTGGTATAAGCATAAGGCTATCCTACATACTAATTAATGCCTGTGATGAGCATAAGGCTATACTATGTACTTATTAATGTCTGGGATAAGCATAAGGCTATACTATGTGCTAATTAATGTCTGGGATAAGCGTAAGGCTATACTATGTACTAATTAATGTCTGGGATAAGCATAAGGCTATACTATGTACTAATTAAGGCCTGGGATAAGCATAAGGCTATACTATGTACTAATTAATGCCGGGGATAAACATAAGTCTATACTATGTACTAATTAATTCCTGGGCTAAGCATAAGGCTATACTATGTACTAATTAATGTCTGGGATAAGCATAAGGCTATCATACATGCTAATTAATGCCGGTGATAAGCATAAGGTTTTTCTACATACTAATTAATGCCTGGGATAAGCATAAGGCTATACTATGTACTATTTAATGTCTGGGATAAGCATAAGGCTATCATAAATACTAATTAATGCCGGGGATAAGGATAGGGCTATCATAAATACTAATTCATGTCTGGGATAAGCATAAGGCTATACTATGTGCTAACTGATGCCTGGGATAAGCATAAGGCTATCATAAATACTAATTAATGCCGGGGATAAGCATACGGCTATCATACATACTAATTAATGTCTGGGATAAGCATAAGGCTATACTATGTACTAATTAATGTCTGGCATAAGGCTATACTATGTACTAATTAATGTCTGTCATAAGCATAAGGCTATCATAAGTACTAATTAATGGCTGGGATAAGCATAAGGCTATACTATGTGCTAACTAATGCCTGGGATAAGCATAAGGCTATCCTACATACTAATTAATGCCTGGGATAAACATAAGGCTATCCTACATACTAATTAATGCCTGGGATAAGCATACGGCTATCCTACATACTAATTAATGCCTGGGATAAGCATAAGGCTATCATAAGTACTAATTACTGCCTGGGATAAGCATAAGGCTATCCTACATACTAATTAATGCCTGGGATAAACATAAGGCTATCCTACATACTAATTAATGCCTGGGATAAGCATAAGGCTATCCTACATACTAATTAATGCCTGGGATAAGCATAAGGCTATCATAAGTACTAATTAATGTCTGGGATAAGCATAAGGCTATACTATATACTAAATAATGTCTGGGATAAGCATAAGGCTATACTATGTGCTAAATAATGTCTGGGATAAGCATAAGGCTATACTATGTGCTAATTAATGTCTGGGATAAGCATAAGGCTATACTATGTGCTAATTAATGTCTGGGATAAGCGTAAGGCTATACTATGTACTAATGTCTGGGATAAGCATAAGGCTATCCTACGTACTAATTAATGCCTGGGATAAGCATAAGGCTATACTATGTACTAATTAATGCCTGGGATAAGCATAAGGCTATCCTACATACTAATTAATGCCTGTGATGAGCATAAGGCTATACTATGTACTAATTAATGTCTGGGATAAGCATAAGGCTATACTATGTGCTAATTAATGTCTGGGATAAGCGTAAGGCTATACTATGTACTAATTAAGGCCTGGGATAAGCATAAGGCTATACTATGTACTAATTAATGCCGGGGATAAACATAAGTCTATACTATGTACTAATTAATGCCTGGGCTAAGCATAAGTCTATACTATGTACTAATTAATGCCTGGGATAAGCATAAGGCTATACTATGTACTAATTAAGGCCTGGGATAAGCATAAGGCTATACTATGTACTAATTAATGCCGGGGATAAACATAAGTCTATACTATGTACTAATTAATGCCTGGGCTAAGCATAAGGCTATACTATGTACTAATTAATGTCTGGGATAAGCATAAGGCTATCATACATGCTAATTAATGCCGGTGATAAGCATAAGGTTTTTCTACATACTAATTAATGCCTGGGATAAGCATAAGGCTATACTATGTACTATTTAATGTCTGGGATAAGCATAAGGCTATCATAAATACTAATTAATGCCGGGGATAAGGATAGGGCTATCATAAATACTAATTCATGTCTGGGATAAGCATAAGGCTATACTATGTGCTAACTGATGCCTGGGATAAGCATAAGGCTATCATAAATACTAATTAATGCCGGGGATAAGCATACGGCTATCATACATACTAATTAATGTCTGGGATAAGCATAGGGCTATACTATGTACTAATTAATGTCTGGCATAAGGCTATACTATGTACTAATTAATGTCTGTCATAAGCATAAGGCTATCATAAGTACTAATTAATGGCTGGGATAAGCATAAGGCTATACTATGTGCTAACTAATGCCTGGGATAAGCATAAGGCTATCCTACATACTAATTAATGCCTGGGATAAACATAAGGCTATCCTACATACTAATTAATGCCTGGGATAAGCATAAGGCTATCCTACATACTAATTAATGCCTGGGATAAGCATAAGGCTATCATAAGTACTAATTACTGCCTGGGATAAGCATAAGGCTATCCTACATACTAATTAATGCCTGGGATAAGCATAAGGCTATCATAAGTACTAATTACTGCCTGGGATAAGCATAAGGCTATCCTACATACTAATTACTGCCTGGGATAAGCATAAGGCTATCCTACATACTAATTAATGCCTGGGATAATCATAAGGCTATCCTACATACTAATTAATGCAGGGATAAGCATAAGGCTATCCTACATACTAATTAATGCCTGGGATAAGCATAAGGCTATCATAAGTACTAATTACTGCCTGGGATAAGCATAAGGCTATCCTACATACTAATTACTGCCTGGGATAAGCATAAGGCTATCCTACATACTAATTAATGCCTGGGATAATCATAAGGCTATCCTACATACTAATTAATGCCTGGGATAAGCATAAGGCTATACTATGTACTAATTAATGTCTGGGATAAGCATAAGGCTATCCTACATACTAATTAATGCCTGGGATAAGCATAAGGCTATCCTACATACTAATTAACGCCTGGGATAATCATAAGGCTATCCTACATACTAATTAATGACTGGGATAAGCATAAGGGTATCCTACATACTAATTAATGACTGGGATAAGCATAAGGCTATCTTACATACTAATTAATGCCTGGGATAAACATAAGGCTATCCTACATACTAATTAATGCCTGGGATAAGCA
This sequence comes from Bombina bombina, assembly GCF_027579735.1. Classification (NCBI taxonomy): domain Eukaryota; kingdom Metazoa; phylum Chordata; class Amphibia; order Anura; family Bombinatoridae; genus Bombina; species Bombina bombina. The sequence continues at coordinate 510,103 of NC_069505.1, forward strand.
TAAGGCTATACTATGTACTAATTAATGCCTGGGATAAGCATAAGGCTATACTATGTACTAATTAATGTCTGGGATTACCATAAGGCCATACTATGTGCTAACTAATGCCTGGGATAAGCATAAGGCTATACTATGTACTAATTAATGCCTGGGATAAGCATAAGGCTATATTATGTACTAATTAATGTCTGGGCTAAGCATAAGACTATACTATGTGCTAACTAATGCCTGGGATAAGCATAAGGATATCCTACATACTAATTAATGCCTGGGATAAGCATAAGGATATCCTACATACTAATTAATGTCTGGGATAAGCATAAGGCTATACTATGTACTAATTAATGTCTGGGATAAGCATAAGGCTATACTATGTACTAATTAATGTCTGGGATAAGCATAAGACTATCCTACATACTAATTAATGCCTGGGATAAGCATAAGGCTATACTATGTAGTAATTAATGTCTGGGATAAGCATAAGGCTATACTATGTACTAATTAATGTCTGGGATAAGCATAAGACTATACTATGTACTAATTACTGCCTGGGATAAGCATAAGACTAATCTATGTGCTAACTAATGCCTGGGATAAGCATAAGGCTATACTATGTACTAATTAATGTCTGGGATAAGCATAAGGCTATACTATGTACTAATTAATGGCTGGGATAAGCATAAGGCTATCCTACATACTAATTAATGCCTGGGATAAGCATAAGGCTATACTATGTAGTAATTAATGTCTGGGATAAGCATAAGGCTATACTATGTACTAATTAATGTCTGGGATAAGCATAAGACTATACTATGTACTAATTACTGCCTGGGATAAGCATAAGACTAATCTATGTGCTAACTAATGCCTGGGATAAGCATAAGGCTATACTATGTACTAATTAATGTCTGGGATAAGCATAAGACTATCCTACATACTAACTAATGCCTGGGATAAGTATAAGGCTATCCTACATAGTAATTAATGTCTGGGATAAGCATAAGGCTATCCTACATACTAATTAATGCCTGGGATAACACAGAAGTACACAAAATACAGAGTGAACACTCTCACTTTGGGGCTAGGAGAAAAACGACCCTGTTCTATCAGCCATAGTCAGTAGAACCCAGGTAAATACAAATAGTCCTCCTGCACAGTCTTGTTATAGTCCCTTAGAGAGCTCTTGGGTAATCTACTCCTGTATAGTTCAGGCAACTTGGAATAACTCTTTTTTCCCCACACAAAGTTGTTTTGAAAACTGCCCATCTCTCTTGTCAGCTCACGACACACCCCCTAGTGATGATCTTAGCAACCAATCGTAACCCAGTACACAGAGGGGCATCACTGTTAACAGCTGTCAGTCCCACCCCCTGATCACTTGCTGAGATTGTAGTCAGTCTGGCTGAGGATGTACAAATGCAGCCTTTTAAAGTGCCAGATCCGAGGGTAATAGATGGACCAGATACCACTTTTGTCCCTAGAAGATTTACTGCCATGAATAATTAACTCTCTGCTATGAAGCAGCCTGCTCAGATGTGTAAATCAGTCTTCTAAGCAGAGACTGTGAAAATATTTCTATGTACATTGGCTTGTGACATAATTTGTACAAATAGCAATACACCACTGTTATTGACATACATGCATGAGAGGCAGGCTCCAAACACAGAATTAGGGTAACCATGTGGGCCCAACCCCCCATCAGTGAGCCTCACACCTGGGATAAGCATATGGCTATACTATGTACTAATTAATGCCTGGGATAAGCATAAGGCTATCCTACATACTAATTAATGCCTGGGATGAGCATAAGGCTATCCTACATACTAATTAATGCCTGGGATGAGCATAAGGCTATACTATGTACTAATTAATGTCTGGGATAAGCATAAGGCTATACTATGTGCTAATTAATGTCTGGGATAAGCGTAAGGCTATACTATGTACTAATTAAGGCCTGGGATAAGCATAAAGCTATACTATGTACTAATTAATGCCGGGGATAAACATAAGTCTATACTATGTACTAATTAATGCCTGGGCTAAGCATAAGGCTATACTATGTACTAATTAATGTCTGGGATAAGCATAAGGCTATACTATGTACTAATTAATGCCTGGGATTAGCATAAGGCTAACCTACATACTAATTAATGCCTGGGCTAAACATGAGGCTATACTATGTACTAATTAATGCCGGGGATAAACATAAAGCTATATTATGTACTAATTAGGCCTGGGCTAAGCATAAGGCTATACTATGTACTAATTAATGTCTAGGATAAGCATAAGGCTATACTATGTACTAATTAATGCCTGGGCTAAGCATAAGGCTGTACTATGTACTAATTACTGCCTTGGATAAGCATAATGCTATCCTACATACTAATTAATGCCTGGGATAAGCATAAGGCTAACCTACATACTAATTAATGCATGGGATAAGCATAAGGCTATACTATGTACTAATTAATGCCTGGGATAAGCATACGGCTATACTATATACTAATTAATGCCGGGGATAAGCATAAGGCTATACTATGTACTAATTAATGCTGGGGATAAACATAAGGCTGTACTATGTACTAATTAATGCCTGGGATAAGCATAAGGCTATACTATGTACTAATTAATGCCGGGGATAAGCATAAGGCTATACTATGTACTAATTAATGCCGGGGATAAACATAAGGCTGTACTATGTACTAATTAATGCCTGGGATAAACATAAGGCTGTACTATGTACTAATTAATGTCTGGGATAAGCATAAGGCTATACTATGTACTAATTAATGCCTGGGCTAAGCATAAGGCTGTACTATGTACTAATTACTGCCTTGGATAAGCATAATGCTATCCTACATACTAATTAATGCCTGGGATAAGCATAAGGCTAACCTACATACTAATTAATGCCTGGGATAAGCATAAGGCTATACTATGTACTAATTAATGCCTGGGATAAGCATACAGCTATACAGTACTATGTACTAATTAATGCCGGGGATAAACATAAGGCTGTACTATGTACTAATTAATGCCTGGGATAAACATAAGGTTGTACTATGTACTAATTAATGCCTGGGATAAGCATAAGGCTATACTATGTACTAATTAATGTCTGGGATAAGCATAAGGCTTTCTTACGTACTAATTAATGTCTGGGATAAGCATAAGACTAATATATGTGCTAACTAATGCCTGGGATAAGCATAAGGCTATACTATGTACTAATTAATGTCTGGGATAAGCATAAGGCTATACTATGTACTAGTTAATGTCTGGGATAAGCATAAGACTATCCTACATACTAACTAATGCCTGGGATAAGCATAAGGCTATCCTACATTGTAATTAATGTCTGGGATAAGCATAAGGCTATCCTACATACTAATTAATGCCTGGGATAACACAGAAGTACACAAAATACAGAAAGAACACTCTCACTTTGGGGCTAGGAGAAAAACGACCCTGTTCTATCAGCCATAGTCAGTAGAACCCAGGTAAATACAAATAGTCCTCCTGCACAGTCTTGTTATAGTCCCTTAGAGAGCTCTTGGGTAATCTACTCCTGTATAGTTCAGGCAACTTGGAATAACTTTTTTTCCCCACACAAAGTGGTTTTGAAAACTGCCCATCTCTCTTGTCAGCTCACAACACGCCCCCTAGTGATGATCTTAGCAACCAATCATAACCCAATACACAGAGGTGCATCACTGTTAACAGCTGTCAGTCCCACCCCCTGATCACCTGCTGAGATTGTAGTCAGTCTGGCTGAGGATGTACAAATGCAGCCTTTTAAAGTGCCAGATCCGAGGGTAATAGATGGACCAGATACCACTTTTGTCCCTAGAAGATTTACTGCCATGAATAATTAACTCTCTGCTATGAAGCAGCCTGCTCAGATGTGTAAATCAGTCTTCTAAGCAGAGACTGTGAAAATATTTCTATGTACATTGGCTTGTGACATAATTTGTACAAATAGCAATACACCACTGTTATTGACATACATGCATGAGAGGCAGGCTCCAAACACAGAATTAGGGTAACCATGTGGGCCCAACCCCCCATCAGTGAGCCTCACACCTGGGATACGCATAAGGCTATCCTACATACTAATTAATGCCTGGGATGAGCATAAGGCTATACTATGTACTAATTAATGTCTGGGATAAGCATAAGGCTATACTATGTGCTAATTAATGTCTGGGATAAGCGTAAGGCTATACTATGTACTAATTAATGTCTGGGATAAGCATAAGGCTATACTATGTACTAATTAATGTCTGGGATAAGCATAAGGCTATACTATGTACTAATTATTGTCTGGGATAAGCATAAGGCTATCCTACATACTAATTAATGCCTGGTATAAGTATAAGGCTATACTATGTACTAATTAATGCCTGGTATAAGTATAAGGCTTTACTATGTGCTAACTAATGCCTGGGATAAGCATAAGGCTATACTATGTACTAAATAATGTCTGGGATAAGCATAAGGCTATACTATGTGCTAATTAATGTCTGGGATAAGCGTAAGGCTATACTATGTACTAATTAATGTCTGGGAAAAGCATAAGGCTATCCTACGTACTAATTAATGCCTGGGATAAGCATAAGGCTATACTATGTACTAATTATTGCCTGGGATAAGCATAAGGCTATACTATGTGCTAATTAATGTCTGGGATAAGCGTAAGGCTATACTATGTACTAATTAATGTCTGGGATAAGCATAAGGCTATCCTACGTACTAATTAATGCCTGGGATAAGTATAAGGGTATACTATGTACTAATTAATGCCTGGGATGAGCATAAGGCTATACTATGTACTAATTAATGTCTGGGATAAGCATAAGGCTATACTATGTGCTAATTAATGTCTGGGATAAGCGTAAGGCTATACTATGTACTAATTATTGCCTGGGATAAGCATACGGCTATACTATGTACTAATTAATGCCTGGGATAAGCATAAGGCTAAACTATGTACTAATTAATGCCTGGGATGAGCATAAGGCTATACTATGTACTAATTAATGTCTGGGATAAGCATAAGGCTATACTATGTACTAAATAATGTCTGGGATAAGCATAAGGCTATACTATGTGCTAAATAATGTCTGGGATAAGCATAAGGCTATACTATGTGCTAATTAATGTCTGGGATAAGCATAAGGCTATACTATGTGCTAATTAATGTCTGGGATAAGCGTAAGGCTATACTATGTACTAATGTCTGGGATAAGCATAAGGCTATCCTACGTACTAATTAATGCCTGGGATAAGCATAAGGCTATACTATGTACTAATTAATGCCTGGGATAAGCATAAGGCTATCCTACATACTAATTAATGCCTGTGATGAGCATAAGGCTATACTATGTACTAATTAATGTCTGGGATAAGCATAAGGCTATACTATGTGCTAATTAATGTCTGGGATAAGCGTAAGGCTATACTATGTACTAATTAATGTCTGGGATAAGCATAAGGCTATACTATGTACTAATTAAGGCCTGGGATAAGCATAAGGCTATACTATGTACTAATTAATGCCGGGGATAAACATAAGTCTATACTATGTACTAATTAATGCCTGGGCTAAGCATAAGGCTATACTATGTACTAATTAATGTCTGGGATAAGCATAAGGCTATCATACATGCTAATTAATGCCGGTGATAAGCATAAGGTTTTTCTACATACTAATTAATGCCTGGGATAAGCATAAGGCTATACTATGTACTATTTAATGTCTGGGATAAGCATAAGGCTATCATAAATACTAATTAATGCCGGGGATAAGGCTAGGGCTATCATAAATACTAATTCATGTCTGGGATAAGCATAAGGCTATACTATGTGCTAACTGATGCCTGGGATAAGCATAAGGCTATCATAAATACTAATTAATGCCGGGGATAAGCATACGGCTATCATACATACTAATTAATGTCTGGGATAAGCATAAGGCTATACTATGTACTAATTAATGTCTGGCATAAGGCTATACTATGTACTAATTAATGTCTGTCATAAGCATAAGGCTATCATAAGTACTAATTAATGGCTGGGATAAGCATAAGGCTATACTATGTGCTAACTAATGACTGGGATAAGCATAAGGCTATCCTACATACTAATTAATGCCTGGGATAAACATAAGGCTATCCTACATACTAATTAATGCCTGGGATAAGCATACGGCTATCCTACATACTAATTAATGCCTGGGATAAGCATAAGGCTATCATAAGTACTAATTACTGCCTGGGATAAGCATAAGGCTATCCTACATACTAATTAATGCCTGGGATAAACATAAGGCTATCCTACATACTAATTAATGCCTGGGATAAGCATAAGGCTATCCTACATACTAATTAATGCCTGGGATAAGCATAAGGCTATCATAAGTACTAATTAATGTCTGGGATAAGCATAAGGCTATACTATATACTAAATAATGTCTGGGATAAGCATAAGGCTATACTATGTGCTAAATAATGTCTGGGATAAGCATAAGGCTATACTATGTGCTAATTAATGTCTGGGATAAGCATAAGGCTATACTATGTGCTAATTAATGTCTGGGATAAGCGTAAGGCTATACTATGTACTAATGTCTGGGATAAGCATAAGGCTATCCTACGTACTAATTAATGCCTGGGATAAGCATAAGGCTATACTATGTACTAATTAATGCCTGGGATAAGCATAAGGCTATCCTACATACTAATTAAAGCCTGTGATGAGCATAAGGCTATACTATGTACTAATTAATGTCTGGGATAAGCATAAGGCTATACTATGTGCTAATTAATGTCTGGGATAAGCGTAAGGCTATACTATGTACTAATTAATGTCTGGGATAAGCATAAGGCTATACTATGTACTAATTAAGGCCTGGGCTAAGCATAAGGCTATACTATGTACTAATTAATGTCTGGGATAAGCATAAGGCTATCATACATGCTAATTAATGCCGGTGATAAGCATAAGGTTTTTCTACATACTAATTAATGCCTGGGATAAGCATAAGGCTATACTATGTACTATTTAATGTCTGGGATAAGCATAAGGCTATCATAAATACTAATTAATGCCGGGGATAAGGCTAGGGCTATCATAAATACTAATTCATGTCTGGGATAAGCATAAGGCTATACTATGTGCTAACTGATGCCTGGGATAAGCATAAGGCTATCATAAATACTAATTAATGCCGGGGATAAGCATACGGCTATCATACATACTAATTAATGTCTGGGATAAGCATAAGGCTATACTATGTACTAATTAATGTCTGGCATAAGGCTATACTATGTACTAATTAATGTCTGTCATAAGCATAAGGCTATCATAAGTACTAATTAATGGCTGGGATAAGCATAAGGCTATACTATGTGCTAACTAATGCCTGGGATAAGCATAAGGCTATCCTACATACTAATTAATGCCTGGGATAAACATAAGGCTATCCTACATACTAATTAATGCCTGGGATAAGCATAAGGCTATCCTACATACTAATTAATGCCTGGGATAAGCATAAGGCTATCATAAGTACTAATTACTGCCTGGGATAAGCATAAGGCTATCCTACATACTAATTAATGCCTGGGATAAGCATAAGGCTATCATAAGTACTAATTACTGCCTGGGATAAGCATAAGGCTATCCTACATACTAATTACTGCCTGGGATAAGCATAAGGCTATCCTACATACTAATTAATGCCTGGGATAATCATAAGGCTATCCTACATACTAATTAATGCCTGGGATAAGCATAAGGCTATCCTACATACTAATTAATGCCTGGGATAAGCATAAGGCTATCATAAGTACTAATTACTGCCTGGGATAAGCATAAGGCTATCCTACATACTAATTACTGCCTGGGATAAGCATAAGGCTATCCTACATACTAATTAATGCCTGGGATAATCATAAGGCTATCCTACATACTAATTAATGCCTGGGATAAGCATAAGGCTTTATTATGTACTAATTAATGTCTGGGATAAGCATAAGGCTATCCTACATACTAATTAATGCCTGGGATAAGCATAAGGCTATCATAAGTACTAATTAATGGCTGGGATAAGCATAAGGCTATACTATGTGCTAACTAATGCCTGGGATAAGCATAAGGCTATCCTACATACTAATTAATGCCTGGGATAAACATAAGGCTATCCTACATACTGATTAATGCCTGGGATAAGCATAAGGCTATCCTACATACTAATTAATGCCTGGGATAAGCATAAGGCTATCATAAGTACTAATTACTGCCTGGGATAAGCATTAGGCTATCCTACATACTAATTAATGCCTGGGATAAGCATAAGGCTATCATAAGTACTAATTACTGCCTGGGATAAGCATAAGGCTATCCTACATACTAATTACTGCCTGGGATAAGCATAAGGCTATCCTACATACTAATTAATGCCTGGGATAATCATAAGGCTATCCTACATACTAATTAATGCCTGGGATAAGCATAAGGCTATCCTACATACTAATTAATGCCTGGGATAAGCATAAGGCTATCATAAGTACTCATTACTGCCTGGGATAAGCATAAGGCTATCCTACATACTAATTACTGCCTGGGATAAGCATAAGGCTATCCTACATACTAATTAATGCCTGGGATAATCATAAGGCTATCCTACATACTAATTAATGCCTGGGATAAGCATAAGGCTATATTATGTACTAATTAATGTCTGGGATAAGCATAAGGCTATCCTACATACTAATTAATGCCTGGGATAAGCATAAGGCTATCCTACATACTAATTAATGCCTGGGATAATCATAAGGCTATCCTACATACTAATTAATGACTGGGATAAGCATAAGGGTATCCTACATACTAATTAATGACTGGGATAAGCATAAGGCTATCTTACATACTAATTAATGCCTGGGATAAGCATAAGGCTATCCTACATACTAATTAATGCCTGGGATAAGCATAAGGCTATCATAAGTACTAATTACTGCCTGGGATAAGCATAAGGCTATCCTACATACTAATTAATGCCTGGGATAAGCATAAGGCTATCATAAGTACTAATTACTGCCTGGGATAAGCATAAGGCTATCCTACATACTAATTACTGCCTGGGATAAGCATAAGGCTATCCTACATACTAATTAATGCCTGGGATAATCATAAGGCTATCCTACATACTAATTAATGCCTGGGATAAGCATAAGGCTATCCTACATACTAATTAATGCCTGGGATAAGCATAAGGCTATCATAAGTACTAATTACTGCCTGGGATAAGCATAAGGCTATCCTACATACTAATTACTGCCTGGGATAAGCATAAGGCTATCCTACATACTAATTAATGCCTGGGATAATCATAAGGCTATCCTACATACTAATTAATGCCTGGGATAAGCATAAGGCTATATTATGTACTAATTAATGTCTGGGATAACCATAAGGCTATCCTACATACTAATTAATGCCTGGGATAAGCATAAGGCTATCCTACATACTAATTAATGCCTGGGATAATCATAAGGCTATCCTACATACTAATTAATGACTGGGATAAGCATAAGGGTATCCTACATACTAATTAATGACTGGGATAAGCATAAGGCTATCTTACATACTAATTAATGCCTGGGATAAACATAAGGCTATCCTACATACTAATTAATGCCTGGGATAAGCATAAGGCTATCCTACATACTAATTAATGCCTGGGATAAGCATAAGGGTATCCTACATACTAATTAATGACTGGGATAAGCATTAGGCTATCCTACATACTAATTAATGCCTGGGATAAGCATAAGGCTATACTATGTGCTAACTAATGCCTGGGATAAGCATAAGGCTATCCTACATACTAATTAATGACTGGGATAAGCATAAGGGTATCCTACATACTAATTAATGACTGGGATAAGCATAAGGGTATCCTACATACTAACTAATGCCTGGGATAATCATAAGCCTATCCTACATACTAATTAATGCCTGGGATAAGCATTAGGCTATCCTACATACTAATTAATGCCTGGGATAAGCATAAGGGTATCCTACATACTAATTAATGACTGGGATAAGCATAAGGGTATCCTACATACTAATTAATGACTGGGATAAGCATAAGGGTATCCTACATACTAATTAATGACTGGGATAAACATAAGGCTATCCTACATACTAATTAATGACTGGGATAAGCATAAGGCTATCCTACATACTAATTAATGACTGGGATAAACATAAGGGTATCCTACATACTAATTAATGACTGGGATAAACATAAGGCTATCCTACATACTAATTAATGACTGGGATAAGCATAAGGCTATCCTACATACTAATTAATGACTGGGATAAACATAAGGGTATCCTATATACTAATTAATGACTGGGATAAACATAAGGGTATCCTACATACTAATTAATGACTGGGATAAGCATAAGGGTATCCTACATACTAATTAATGACTGGGATAAGCATAAGGGTATCCTACATACTAATTAATGACTGGGATAAGCATAAGGCTATCCTACATACTAATTAATGCCTGGGATAAGCATAAGGGTATCCTACATACTAATTAATGACTGGGATAAGCATAAGGCTATCCTACATACTAATTAATCCCTGGGATAAGCATAAGGCTATCCTACATACTAATTAATGACTGGGATAAGCATAAGGCTATCCTACATATTAATTAATGACTGGGATAAACATAAGGGTATCCTACATACTAATTAATGACTGGGATAAACATAAGGCTATCCTACATACTAATTAATGACTGGGATAAGCATAAGGCTATCCTACATACTAATTAATGACTGGGATAAACATAAGGGTATCCTACATACTAATTAATGACTGGGATAAGCATAAGGGTATCCTACATACTAATTAATGACTGGGATAAGCATAAGGCTATCCTACATACTAATTAATGACTGGGATAAGCATAAGGCTATCATATATACTAATTAATACCTGGGATAAGCATAAGGGTATCCTACATACTAATTAATGCCTGGGATAAACATAAGGGTATCCTACATACTAATTAATGACTGGGATAAACATAAGGCTATCCTACATACTAATTAATGACTGGGATAAGCATAAGGGTATCCTACATACTAATTAATGACTGGGATAAACATAAGGGTATCCTACATACTAATTAATGACTGGGATAAGCATAAGGCTATCCTACATACTAATTAATGCCTGGGATAAGCATAAGGCTATACTATGTGCTAACTAATGCCTGGGATAAGCATAAGGGTATCCTACATACTAATTAATGACTGGGATAAGCATAAGGCTATCCTACATACTAATTAATTACTGGGATTAACATAAGGATATCCTACATACTAATTAATGTCTGGGATAAGCATAAGACTATCCTACATACTAATTAATGACTGGGATAAACATAAGGGTATCCTACATACTAATTAATGACTGGGATAAGCATAAGGCTATCCTACATACTAATTAATGACTGGGATAAACATAAGGCTATCCTACATACTAATTAATGACTGGGATAAACATAAGGCTATCCTACATACTAATTAATGACTGGGATAAACATATGGGTATCCTACATACTAATTAATGACTGGGATAAGCATAAGGCTATACTATGTGCTAACTAATGCCTGGGATAAGCATAAGGCTATCCTACATACTAATTAATGACTGGGATAAGCATAAGGGTATCCTACATACTAATTAATGACTGGGATAAGCATAAGGGTATCCTACATACTAACTAATGCCTGGGATAATCATAAGGCTATCCTACATACTAATTAATGCCTGGGATAAGCATAAGGCTATCCTACATACTAATTAATGCCTGGGATAAGCATAAGGGTATCCTACATACTAATTAATGACTGGGATAAGCATAAGGGTATCCTACATACTAATTAATGACTGGGATAAACATAAGGCTATCCTACATACTAATTAATGACTGGGATAAGCATAAGGCTATCCTACATACTAATTAATGACTGGGATAAACATAAGGGTATCCTACATACTAATTAATGACTGGGATAAACATAAGGCTATCCTACATACTAATTAATGACTGGGATAAGCATAAGGCTATCCTACATACTAATTAATGACTGGGATAAACATAAGGGTATCCTACATACTAATTAATGACTGGGATAAGCATAAGGGTATCCTACATACTAATTAATGACTGGGATAAGCATAAGGGTATCCTACATACTAATTAATGACTAGGATAAGCATAAGGCTATCCTACATACTAATTAATGCCTGGGATAAGCATAAGGGTATCCTACATACTAATTAATGACTGGGATAAGCATAAGGGTATCCTACATACTAATTAATGACTGGGATAAACATAAGGCTATCCTACATACTAATTAATGACTGGGATAAGCATAAGGCTATCCTACATACTAATTAATGACTGGGATAAACATAAGGCTATCCTACATACTAATTAATGACTGGGATAAGCATAAGGCTATCCTACATACTAATTAATTACTGGGATAAACATAAGGGTATCCTACATACTAATTAATGACTGGGATAAGCATAAGGGTATCCTACATACTAATTAATGACTGGGATAAGCATAAGGCTATCCTACATACTAATTAATGACTGGGATAAGCATAAGGCTATCATATATACTAATTAATACCTGGGATAAGCATAAGGGTATCCTACATACTAATTAATGCCTGGGATAAACATAAGGGTATCCTACATACTAATTAATGACTGGGATAAGCATAAGGCTATCCTACATACTAATTAATGACTGGGATAAACATAAGGGTATCCTACATACTAATTAATGACTGGGATAAGCATAAGGGTATCCTACATACTAATTAATGACTGGGATAAACATAAGGGTATCCTACATACTAATTAATGACTGGGATAAGCATAAGGCTATCCTACATACTAATTAATGCCTGGGATAAGCATAAGGCTATACTATGTGCTAACTAATGCCTGGGATAAGCATAATGGTATCTTACATACTAATTAATGACTGGGATAAGCATAAGGCTATCCTACATACTAATTAATGACTGGGATAAACATAAGGATATCCTACATACTAATTAATGTCTGGGATAAGCATAAGACTATCCTACATACTAATTAATGACTGGGATAAGCATAAGGCTATCCTACATACTAATTAATGACTGGGATAAACATAAGGCTATCCTACATACTAATTAATGACTGGGATAAGCATAAGGCTATCCTACATACTAATTAATGACTGGGATAAACATAAGGCTATCCTACATACTAATTAATGACTGGGATAAACATAAGGCTATCCTACATACTAATTAATGACTGGGATAAACATAAGGCTATCCTACATACTAATTAATGACTGGGATAAACATATGGGTATCCTACATACTAATTAATGACTGGGATAAGCATAAGGGTATCCTACATACTAATTAATGACTGGGATAAGCATAAGGGTATCCTACATACTAATTAATGACTGGGATAAGCATAAGGGTATCCTACATACTAATTAATGACTGGGATAATCATAAGGCTATCCTACATACTAATTAATGACTGGGATAAGCATAAGGGTACCCTACATACTAATTAATGACTGGGATAAGCATAAGGCTATCCTACATACTAATTAATGACTGGGATAAGCATAAGGCTATCCTACATACTAATTAATGTCTGGGATAAGCATAAGGCTATCCTACATACTAATTAATGACTGGGATACGCATAAGGGTATCCTACATACTAATTACTGCCTGGGATAAGCATAAGGGTATCCTACATACTAATTAATGACTGGGATAAGCATAAGGGTATCCTACATACTAATTAATGACTGGGATAAGCATAAGACTATCCTACATACTAATTAATGACTGGGATAAGCATAAGGGTATCCTACATACTAATTAATGACTGGGATAAGCATAAGGGTATCCTACATACTAATTAATCCCTGGGATAAGCATAAGGCTATCCTACATACTAATTAATGACTGGGATAAGCATAAGGGTATCCTACATACTAATTAATGACTGGGATAAGCATAAGGGTATCGTACATACTAATTAATGACTGGGATAAGCATAAGACTATCCTACATACTAATTAATGACTGGGATAAGCTTAAGGGTATCCTACATACTAATTAATGACTGGGATAAGCATAAGACTATCCTACATACTAATTAATGACTGGGATAAGCATAAGGATATCCTACATACTAATTAATGCCTGGGATAAGCATAAGGGTATCCTACATACTAATTAATGACTGGGATAAGCATAAGGGTATCCTACATACTAATTAATGACTGGGATAAGCATAAGACTATCCTACATACTAATTAATGACTGGGATAAGCATAAGGGTATCCTACTTACTAATTAATGCCTGGGATAAGCATAAGGGTATCCTACATACTAATTAATGCCTGGGATAAGCATAAGGGTATCCTACATACTAATTAATTACTGGGATAAGCATAAGGGTATCCTACTTACTAATTAATGACTGGGATAAACATAAGGGTATCCTACATACTAATTAATGACTGGGATAAGCATAAGGGTATCCTACATACTAATTAATGACTGGGATAAACATAAGGGTATCCTACATACTAATTAATGCCTGGGATAAGCATAAGGGTATCCTACATACTAATTAATGACTGGGATAAGCATAAGGCTATCCTACATATTAATTACTGCCTGGGATAAGCATAAGGGTATCCTACATACTAATTAATGACTGGGATAAACATAAGGGTATCCTACATACTAATTAATGCCTGGGATAAGCATAAGGGTATCCTACATACTAATTAATGACTGGGATAAGCATAAGGCTATCCTACATACTAATTAATGACTGGGATAAGCATAAGGCTATCATGTATACTAATTAATGACTGGGATAAGCATAAGGGTATCCTATGTAATTCATACATATATCAAACGTAACCAGCAATTTATTTATACATTTTTATATTGCACTGAATAACTACTTTTATTGATCCAATATTGGAAAAAGGACAAAGGGGCATATGTATCACGCTCTGTATGGAGCTTGATGCCCGTGTTTCCGGCGAGTCATCAGACTCGCCAGAAACAGCAGTTATGACGTAGCGGTCACAAAGACCTCTGCTCCATAACCTGTCTGCCTGCTCTGAGCAGGCGGACACACATCGCCGGAAATCAACCCGATTGACACCCCCCTGCTGGCGGCCGATTGGCCGCGAGTCTGCAGGGGGCGGCGTTGCACCCGCAGCTCTTGTGAACTGCTGGTGCAATGCTGAATACGGCGAGCGTACAACCTTCGTAAGTACCAGATTACAAGGGGTCTGATATCACAGACTAAGCGCACGCTGAATTTTGCAGCTGTCTTACTCACCCTTGTGTATAATATGACGGTACAAATAGCCCAAGGGGTTAAATGGCTTGGGTCTCACTGACAGTTGTGTCACTGCACTATTTCTGAATGCCTCGCAATTGTGATGTCTAATAATCAACTAGATTACAAGTCTGTGCGTTCGTCTTTTAACGCTGAAAATATGGTCATTTCAGCGTTAAAACAGCACCGCGGCCATTACAAGTCTTGTCGGTATAGGTGTACTGCAAGCCTTTTAGCCTGTAGCACAATGGCAGTACCACACTTGAAAAAATGACGTTTTTTAATGGGATTCCCATAGCGCTGGTATTACGAGTTTTGCGTTCTGGCTAAAAAAAACGGCATTACAGCCTAACAGGACAAGATCTGTACCGCCATCTAAAAGCAGTAGTTATGAGTTTTACGCCACAAATCTGTAACATAAAACTCATAACTAAACTGCTACAAAGTACACTAAACACCCATAAACTACCAATTAACCCCTAAACCGAGGCCCTCCCGCATCACAAACACTATATTAAATTTAATAACCCCTAATCTGCCGCTCCCGACATCGCTGCCACTAAAAATAATAACCCCTATTCCGCCGCTTCCCGACATCGTCACCACTAATAAAAATGTATTAACCCCTATTCCGCCACTCCCCGACATTGTCAGCGCTATAATAAACCTTATTAACCCCTAAACCGCCACCCTCCCGCATCGCAAACACTATTTAAATATTATTAAAACCTAATCTGCCGTCCGCCCACATCGCCCCCACTATACTAAAGTTATTAAGCCCTACACCGCCGCCACTATAATAACCCTATTAACCCCTAAACCGCAAGCCCCCCACAACGATATATACTAAATTAAACTATTAACCCCTAAACCAAAAGCCCCCACATCGTAATAAACTAAATTAAACTAGTAACCCCTAAACCTAACCATAACCCTAACTTTATATTAAAATTACAATTTCCCTATCTTAAATTAAATTAAACTTACCTGTCAAATTAAAAAAAACTAAGTTTAAACTAACAATTAAACTAATATAACTATTAAACTAAAATTAAACTAAAAAAAAAAACTAACCCCTGAAGTCTTCATCCAGGCGGCCAGTGCTAGACTATTTTGTGCCCTAGGCGAGACCAGTTACTTGCGCCCCCCCCCCCATGCAAAAAAATAAAATAATTAAAGAAACAAATCATAACACTTTTAAATTTCTTTTAATTTTCATGAATAAGTGGTGTGGCATAAGATGCCAAAAGCAACAATATTAAAGGCAAAATATAAAGTAACCAAATGTTACATTGCCTATATTAACAAAAAATATATTTTAACTTTTAATTAAACAAAATATATATTAACTGAGTCTGTATTTTCCTTACAGCCAGAGAAACAAACCAAAAAAAACACAGATTTGTCAGAAAATTTTTTACATTTCAGACACCTCAAAATCTCACTCTGCGTGCCTTTTCCTTTGCAAATTTTGTCACCATTTCAGCCAGATCAAGTGCTGCTGCCTGTGTATGTTCAATAGATATAGTTGCCAAGCCAACTAGTCTCTTTTCCAACATTGTAGAACATATGTAACTTTTTATAAGTTTGAGCTTTGAGAAACTACGTTCACCACTTGCCACTGATACTGGAAGTGTGAGAAGGATCCTCAGAGCAACAGAAACATTGGGCACATTATCCAGAAGTTTATTTTGTAGTATGAAGAGAAGTACTTCTTGTGGCGGCATAGGCTTTGGAAGTCTTCGAGCTATTGCTTCAAGTTCACAACGCAGATCTTCAGCATCAATATCTTTGTTTCCATTATGCATCAATGACTTTTCCAAATTATTACAGTCCTTAAGTAAATCTTCTGTTGATTTTTTCTTTATACTGTATATGTCATATAGGAAGCCAAATAGTGAATTATATTTTTGTAGCTGTTGGAATCTCTCTTCAATCGATTGTATGGCCATGTCTAAAACAGCATAGTAAAAACCTGTTTTGAATTTCTGCTTTGGATCTTGTGGGGCTTCTTCTCGGGCCTCATAATCAAACTGCCGTTTCTTTCTCCTGTTTCAAACTTGATCTTCTGTCTCAAAGTTTGGTACTATCTGTATCTCATTTGCAATCTCAGTAGCATCTGTCAAAACTTGTTGAAAACCCTTATCACACCTGCAGGTTATGAGATAATTCTTGGTCACTTGCAATTGTCTTGTAGCTGAATTTAAATCAGCTTCCTTATTTTGTAGTAGCTTGCTTGTAAGATTGACTTCAAAAAGGATGTTGTACCATGTAACAAGGGATACCACAAACTTGAATTTACTAACTGCATCAGCAAGGCCCTTGGCTTCAACTCGGGAAGTATTTCCAGATGGACCTGATAGGCTTGTATCCTCAAAAATCTCTATCAAAGCATCATATATATTACCAAGATGATATCTCAGTGGTTTCAAAGCATCAATCCGACTCTCCCATCTTGTTTCACTCAATGGCTTAACAGTTATGCCTAAGTCTGATATATGGCTAATTAGAACTTGCCAACGCTTAGTTGATGTAGAGAAATAATTATAAATCTGTTGAACTAACCCGAAGAAAGTAGTTGCTTCCAGACAACACCTAGCAGCATCATTGACTACCAAGTTTAAAGAGTGGGTTTTAAGTCCAGTATTCTCTTTTGTGCTCCATTTTGTTTGCCTTTCATGTTACTGCCATTGTCATACCCTTGACCACGCAGATTTTCAATTGGCAATTGAATTAGCTTCAGCTGTTCAAGAAGAGTTTCTGCTATAAAGGCACCTGTAGTCTCCTGTAGTGGAATAAATCCTAAGAAATGTTCTCTTATAGTAATACTTTCAGACTCATTATCTGATGGTTACATCAACAAAACGTACAATCATTGTCATTTGCTCAATGTGAGAAACATCGGGTGTGCAGTCCAGAATAATTGAATAGTATTTAGCTGTGGTTGTACTTGTTATAATTTTCTTCTTTATAGCACTGGCTAGAAGCTGTATAAGCTCATTCTGGATATCTTTTCCCAGGTAGTGAAGCAATGTTTCTTGATCTTTAACCCTACGCAAATGTTCATTCATGATATGATCAAAAAGGGCTAGATATTCGACAAACTAAAAAATTTCCATTGCCGGCACTATACAACTTGTCATTTGTACCACGGAATGATAAGTTTTGCATGGCAAGAACTCTTACCAAAGCAATCAAGCGTTGCAAGACTTGTTGCCAATATTGTTCTTCTTGCCTAATTTTCAGCTGGTTTATAGCATCAATTGTTTTTTCTTTAGATAAGCGGAATTCAAATTCACGCCAGGCTTGATAGTTTTCCAAATGGTCAGTATTCCTCTCATGTGAAGAAATAATTGCTCCAATGTTCTTCCAGTCTTTTGAACCTGTTTCTTGTAGGGATGATGCAACATTTCTTTTACTGAACAATTTACAGCAAAAACAAAAAACCACATCTTTTGAGGTTGAATATATCAACCATTGGCGACACACTTCTTCACCATTTGCCAGTCTCCTCTTGTAGTGTACAGTAGAAAATCGTCTGTTTTTTTAGTCTTTTGGAAAATCATGTAATACAACCTCCTGTGGTCCATGTTGAATTATAAGCTGTCGTAGATCATCACTGCAGGAGTTGGGTCATTTAGCAGGGTCACTGTAATCCAAATCAGGCACAATATTGTTTTCTTCTGATGACTTTGCAGTGCTACTACTAGTCTCACTGTTATTAACATCTTTTTCTTCTTCATTATTTCTAGAAACATTTCCAAATTGTGAAACTTCAGTATGACTTGTAGTTGGAGCACAACATTCAGCTTCCCCAACCCCAGTGGCCGGTTCCACTAGAGTACAGTCACATTCTTGTTCTTGATTTGGTTGCTGTGTATGAAGGTATCTAAAGAAGGACCCCTCTTGCTTTGCTTGCTCCTTAGCTTGTTCTGCCTTTCGTTTGTGGTACTGGGCTCCAGAAGGTGGTTTTTTATCAGCCATAGGTAACTGAAGAAAATAAAAAACATCTGGTTAAGTAAAGATAGTTCAGCTCTATGGTCCATCTTCCAAAATATAAAACTACTTATATATGTATATTACAATCAGAGACATAAGTGACTATGCCACAATCTCCCCCAACTACACCCACATGGTCACCCCTATGTTTGCCTTTAAGCTGGGAAGTTGACCCCATTGTTTAATGTTTTATTAATTAACAAATAACCGTACGTTGGTAAAATTCACCTGAGAAACAAATGACCCCACACCTAAGGCCCAGCAATTGATCCTGGGCAAAATTAAAGAATTCTTTTTTTCATGACAACTTAGTAGTTACTGTTTAAAACTCAATTACAAGCTAGCAAGTCACTGTGTCAAAATATATTTACATTTACAATTTACATTCAGCATCAAATTTGCTTTGTTCCATTAGTGTTCTTTGTTGAAATCTAAACCTAGATAGGCTCATGTGCTAATTTCTAAGGCCTTGAAGCCTCTAGCTCTGAAAAAAACTGTCAAATGCTTTGAGACAAGAGAGAGTCTTCAAGTTGAAGGCCATCTCTTGTCTGAAAGCATTTGACAGTTTTTTTCAGAGCTAGAGGGTGTTATTTCATGTGTACCATATAGATAACATTGTGCTCATGCATGTGGAGTTACGTATGAGAGGGCACCGATTGACTAAAAAGCATGTCAGTTAAAAGAACTGAGATAAGGGGCAGTAGGCTTAGATACAAGGTAATCACAGAGGTTAAAATGTATATTAATATACAATAACTGTGTTAATTATGAACAACTGGGTAAGCGGTAATAAAGGGATTATCTATCTTTTTAAACAATAGCAATTCTGGAGTAGACTGTGTCCTTTTAACCATATACCAAACATGACAAGTATAATACTTGTTTAAGCCAAAAAAAGATATAAAAAAAATAAAAAATCTCATGATTCACATACATAGAGCATGCAATTTTAAACAACTTTCTAATTTACTACTATTATCTTTGTGAAGGCAAATGGCAGATTGTAAAGATGCCAGATTCTGCATCAGGGGGGTAGTTTTATAAGGGCAGCAGATCCTCTTCTTTTTATATAAAATATACTATAGAAAGAGGGTCGTGTCTGCCCTTATAACACTGTCACTACTACCCCTGCTGGCTGCAGATACTGGCGTCTTCACAAATTCCCATCTGCCATTTGCTAGGATGATACTTTAAATATCCTCATGTGAGCACATCAGCCCTGTGCATTATTTAATTAAAGAAATTGCAACAGCAGATTGTGAAATCAAATAATACTATATTATATACTATACAGACACTATGAATGACCCTCAGTCACATCATCACATGTAAAATAGCAATAGGTAGACAAGTATTACATTTATATTTATATAATTTGTTTTAAGCAAATCAATCAAATATTCATCATTCATCCAACATCATTCATACATAATTGTTCTAAGGCGGGCCTCAGGCAGGCCTGTAACTAGTTTCAACAACAACCCAGCATAAGTTCTCAGCCACACAGGGCCCCCTGAATATCAGAATAAATGAATATATTATATACAATGTCTATTATGTCGGTGTAAGTACTGACATGTACATACTGTTGTGGGTTATCTGATGCGCCTGTTTCATTTCTGATAGTTAATGGAATTAGTGTTACACTTCCAACTTGGAACACAAATTACATTAACTATCAGAAATGGAACTTCCAAGTTCCAAGTACTAATTACACAATAAGTGGGCCAATGCATATGCATATAGAAAGCTTTATTTATCATGAAACCAGCACCACCTCATGATCCTGATCCATCCACTACAAGTGTAAGATTTTGGATGAAATTAAACTTACCTAGACAGTAAGTTTTTCTCAAACACAGTGACTAGCCCTAGCCGCACGTGGCTCACACATGAGTTTTGTAACCAGGCGGGAAAATTATCAAATACACAAATTTCCTTCCACCACTGTCCACAATCCAAACTAAGTCTAAGAGTAGACAGAATGACTGACTATTCTATATATAACATAAAAATACTAGTTTGCAAATTGCAGGCAGCAGCATGGATTAATAAAAATAACACAATCAATAATTGATTCAATTGTGTTATTTTTATTAATCCATCTGCTGCCTGCAAATTTGCAAAATAAACAGTTTATTAACAAACTACCACCGGCAGCCCTCAACTATTAAAATGATGTAGATTATAGACAGTGAGTCAGTGACTTTAGTACTACTAGTACTACACTAAAGTCACTGACTCACTGTCTATAATCTACATCATTTTATTTTAATGGTAATAAATAATGTACTAGTATAGTCTAGTCACAATCAACAACATACACATGAATGATGATCAGATTCATGCCATGCCAAGCCATCATTGAATTTGACCTCCATATCCATATTATATTTCAAAAATAAAAAAAGCAGAAATTTAAAAAATAATTTCTCCTGACTCAGCTCTCCTGGCTGAGTCTCTGAGCTCTCACCTCTGTTCGTCGTCGTCCTCGACCTCGTCCTCCTCCGTCCTGCCTGGGCTGGGTCCACTGTCCTGGCGACACTGTCCACACGCTGCACGGCCACACCCGGTCCGTCCGTCGACCAGTGCTGATCTGATCGGCTCTGTCTGGGCTGGCTAGCTGAGCTCTGCACATGACACTGCACGCAGCACACTGTGTCATCTGCCAGCCAGGGCCAGCCAGCAGGCTCTCAGTCTCTCCCCTCAGGCCTGGCTCACCGCCCGGTAAGTTACGGTAAGTTATGACGGACTACCTAGTAGTGTCAGTGACACTGTCACTCTCTCTCCTTGACCTCAGGCTCTGTCTCTGTGACTGTCTCTTCCGGCTGCTGCTGCCGCGTGTGTGAGGCTCAGGCTGGCACAGCACAATGAGCGGCAAAGCGGGCGGGGTGGTCACGTGATGGATCAATGTTGGTGACGTAAATGACGTTGAGGGTGCTGACGTTGGCATCGCCTAGCGGGCGGCCTAGCATAGAAGTGTCCACGAGGTCAAGAAGTACTGACTGTCTGTGTCTGTGTGAAGACTGTCTGTCTCTGAGTCTGAGAATCTGACTTTAACTTACTTAATAAATAAAAAAAAATGTAATAAAAATATGTAATTGTAAATACTGTCACAGAAATGTTTTTGTTTTTTTTTGGGCCATAAAAGTAGTCGGCTGGCTCTGCTGCCTGCACCCTAGCTGGCAGTGCGCCCTAGGCGACTGCCTAGATTGCCTAGTGGAAGCGCCGGCCCTGCAAGCGGCCTCTTCAATCTTCATCCAGACGGCCTCTTCATCCAGGTGGCCTCTTCAATCTTGATCCCGGCGATGAAGACATCCGGCGCGGAGCATCCTCTTCATTCATCATCCAATAGAAGGAGAGCTGCTTAAATCCTATTTGCTGATTTGAACAGCCAATATGATTTTAGCAGTTCTAATTCCTATTGGCTGATTCAAATTTTTCTGCCAATAGGAATGCAAGGGATGCCATCTTGGATTGCGTACCTTGCATTGAAAATTCAGTGTACGGCAGCGACCGTATGAAGAGGATGCTCCGCGCCGCCAGGATCAAGATAAAAGATGCCACCTGGATGAAGACTTCTCGCCGCTTGGATGAGGACTTCGCCGTCGGGATGAAGATTGAAGAGGCCGCCTAATTGAAGACTTCTCGCCGCCTGGATGAAGATCGTTCAAGCGGGATTTCAAAAACTGTAAGTGGATCGTCTTTGGGTTAGTGTTAGGTTTTTTTTTAAGGTTTTTTTTGGGTGGGTTTTATTTTTAGGTTAGGGTTTGGGCAGTAAAATAGCTAAATGCCCTTTTAAGGTCAATGCCCATCCAAATGCCCTTTTCAGGCCAATGGGAAGCTTAGGTTTTATAGATAGTTTTTTTATTTTGAGGGTTTGTAATGTTAGTGGGTGTTTGTCATTTTTTTTCATAAACAAAGCTGATTTCTTTAGGGCAATGCCCTACAAAAGGCCCTTTTAAGGGCCATTGGTAGTTTTTCTAGATTAGGTTTTTTATTTTGGGGTGGTTTTTTTACAATGGATATTAGAATAGGAATAATTTTTATTATTTTTGATAATTTGTTTGTTATTTTGTGTAATGTATATTTTTAGGGGGTGTTTTTTTGTAGCAAAAGAGCTGTTTAACTTAGGGCAATGCCCCCCAAAAGGCCCTTGGTAGTTTATTCTAGATTAGGCTTTTTTATTTTGGGGTGTTTTTTTTGTTTTTGTTTTTTTTTTTAAAGGGTATTAGAATAGGAATAATTTTTATTTTTTGGATTTTTTTTTTGTAATGTTAGGTTTTATTTGACAGGTAAGTTTGTATTTATTTTAACTAGGTAGTTAGTAAATAGTTAATAACTATTTACTAACTAGTCTACCTAGTTAAAATAAATACAAACTTAGCTGTGAAATAAAAATAAACCCTAAGATAGATACAATGTAACTATTAGTTATATTGTAGCTAGCTTAGGTTTTATTTTACAGGTAAGTATTTAGTTTTAAATAGGAATTATTTAGTTAATAATTGTTAGTTTAATTTAGATCTTTTTTAATTATGTTAAAGTTAGGGGGTGTTAGGGTTATGTTAGGGTTAAGTTTAGAGGTAGGCGTAGGGGTTTATAGTTTAATTTAGGTTTTTGCGATGTGGGGGGCTGGCGGTTTAGGAGTTAATGTTTATTTAGTGGTAGTGATGTGGGAGGCCAGAGGTTTAGGGGTTAATAACTTTATTTAGTTGCTGCAATGTCGGGGAGTGGTGGAATAGGGGTTAATAACTTTAATATAGTTGCGGCAATGTTGGGGTGCGGCGGAATAGGGGTTAATACCTTTAGGTGTCGGCGATGTCGGGGGCAGCAGATTAGACGTGGGGTTTATGTCAGGGTGTTAGGTTTAAACGTAATTTTTTTTCCCCATAGACATTAATGGGGCTGCATTACGGAGCTTTTCTTTCCGCGATCGCAGGTGTTAGACTTTTTTCTGACCCGCTCTCCCCATTGATGTTTATGGGGAAAGCGTGCACGAGCAGGTCAAAACAGCGCTTGTATTTGGTGCGGTATGGAGCTTAAAAGCACCATATTGCCCGCACAAGCCGGGTTTTTTAAAACTTGTAATGGCAGCGCTATAGGGGATTAAATAACGCCACTTTTGTTGGGTTCGTTAATTTCCCAATAGCGCTCAAAACTCGTAATCTAGGCGATTGTGAACTAAGTGTGCACAAAAACGATAACAATTAAAAATAGCTCAGCAAACAAATAAATTATGCAAAATTAGGTATCAAAGGTGTTCTATACACCCACAAATCATGGAAAAGTGTTTTCTAATGTTGTAATGTACAGAGGCGCACAGGAGCCGAGCTGTTCTCACCTCTGATGTGAGGCTTCTGGAGCATGCTGTGTCAAGGAAGGTTGTATCTACTGGCGGCTACAGTGACTAAGGGAATTTCGGCTTAGTATGGCCAGCAGCTAGGGATGCGCTATTCATCCTTCTTGAAGACCTGCCTGTAAGTAAGTGTGCTAGAGCTATATATAGATTTGGTAATTAAGTAATCAACAGAGCTAGTGAAAGATCTCTGGCAAAATAGTTATACAAAATTGTTGATTTGTCTGCTGGATATAAACTCTCAGAAACAATCTGTAGAATCTGAGGGATTACTAGTAGCAATTCATATACTTAAAGGAGAGAAGACACACTTATGGGAAAGTGTAAAAGTTTCTCCCCCATTAAGGCATATTGTAATATATAGTACCATCATTTAAATACAAATGAGCATGTGACTGGGCATACTAAAGTTAATACGCAAAATGATTCCAGAGATAAACAGGTTAATTGAGGCATGTATCAACCATTAATCTAAGCCACACAATTATTTTCCTTGCGAACAAGATAGAAACACAGCTCAGAAAATACTTGAAACATTAGATCCGGAGGTATGCTCTGATACTACTTTGTATAAGCAATCTCAGGTGACTGATTCCGGTATTAGTTTGCAGAGAATACCAAACCTAATAACACACTAAACCTCTGATTGGAACGGACACTGTGTTGAAATTTTAGTAAGTCTTAAATTTGATTAACAGTTTGTCAATTCGGTAAGTGTACCTGGTATTTGAAGTGAAGTATCCGGTTCCAGAACAGCTTGCTGAGAACAAACGGCTGAGAGACAGATGCACTCCTGGCGGAGCAGGACTCTGCTGCAAACAGCTGAGAGGCGGATGCAGGCCTGGCGGAGTGGGACTTCCGTTCTTGAGGGCTCCGACTCTGACACTGGAGAGCTCCGATAGTTCCGGTGATGCAGGATCCAGATAATTAGAATAACTCACGGACAGGAGGAGTCTTAGAGATGCGCTCTCCAGGGTAGATATTCGTAAAAGGAAAACCTTACAGGTTCCTTAGATCTGGAAACAGAGAATATCCTGGATATCAATAAAGCAAGGCTTATGTATTGCTAAAGCACAAACACTCACGACTTGGAATCGAGAAGTAGAGACTGGAAGTAGCCTCTACAGTGCAAATTACCAAGCACTGTAGAGAGGAGGAGGAGCTTTATATAGCGAAGTGTTAAACAGTCAGTTCAGTGTTAAAGGGGAAGCAGAAAAGTTACACTGCAGTAAGTGTGCAATGATATATGTGACAGAAACCCCCTCCTCAAGGAGCCACACCGTGGATCAAGCTCTCGGGCGCTGAGGGTTCCTTCGATGAAAAAGGGAATTGCTGACAAATTGCCTGAGGGTTCCCAAGTGTCATCACTATGGGGAAAACCCTTCCAGTGAATTAAGTACTGTAGCTGACCTCTAACTTTCCTTGAGTCCACTATAGTGTCCACCTCATATTCGTGGTCGGGAAGAACCTGAACCTTAGATGTTCTGTAATCCGTAGATGGATATCTGGTAGGAGTATAAGGTTTGAGGAGTGGTACATGAAAACTGTTGTGGATCTTATAGGTAGGAGGTAAATCCAAAACAACAGCATTTTGATTGATGATTTTAGTGATGGAGAAGGGACCAATGAAGAGACCTCCCAATTTTTTACTGGGAGTGTTCAATCGTAAGAACTTAGTAGAAAGCCAAACTTGGTCTCCTATAGCATAGGACGGTGGTCTTGTATGTCGTTTATCATAATAGCTCTTCTGTCGGTCCTTAGATTGATGTAGCAAAGTCTTCATTTTCAAATGGAGTGCTCTTAATTTACCTAAGGTATCATTCAAGTCTGGACAAGGTGTTTGTTTCATTGGAAAATAATGTGCTCTTGGATGATATCCTTTATTCAAATTAAAAGGTGTTGATTTTGTAGAAGTGGAGATAGAGTTGTTGTATGATAATTCTGCTAAGGGTAGTAGTTCTGCCCAGTTATCCTGTTGAAGTGTGCAGTAGCATCTCAGGAATTGTTCTAACCATTGGTTGGTTTTCTCTGTCATACCGTTGTATTGTGCATGGTAAGCGGTGCTGTAATTGCGATGTATTTGTAACTGGTTACAGAAATGGGACCAAAAACTAGAAGTGAATTGTGAACCTCTATCAGATATTATAACTTTAGGTAGTCCATGTAATCTGAAGATGTTAGTTATAAATAGCTGAGCTGTTTGTTTTGCAGTAGGTAATGTGTGAAACGGAACAAAGTGTGCCATCTTCGTATAATGGTCTACAACCACTAGGATAGTGTTGTTCCTGTCAGAGGGAGGAAGATCGACAATAAAATCAGTTCCTATTGTGTCCCATGGTTTATCTGGGACAGGTAGTGACATGAGTAACCCATAAGGGGGTTGTTTACTATGCTTAGATTGGGCGCAGACATGACAAGTCTGATCTTTAATCATATCTGGCCACCAGAATGATCTCTTGAGCAAATTTATTGTTTTATTAATGCCTGGGTGTCCAGAAATCGGCGATTCATGGGTGTGTCTTAAAACCTCTTGTCTAAGTGACTGAGGTATGTATAATAAATCTCCCTGATAGCGTAAACCATCGGAATGTTGTTGAAGACCATATGAGCTACAGTCTTCTGACTCCTGTTCCTGTTGAAGATTACGTAGAGTCTGATTAGTAAGTCCTAGAAAACACCGTGGGTTGAGAATAGGTGTTGTCTCTAACTCTCTCACCGGTCTGGTGTGTATGCGGGAGAGGCTATCAGCTTTCAAATTTTTCTTCGCGGGTCTATAGGAAATAACAAAATGGAAGCGAGAGAAGAACAAACTCCATCTCATCTGTCTTGAGCTGAGAGTTTTACTACTTTTTAAGAATTCGAGATTCTTGTGATCGGTGTAAATTAATATTGGGAGAGTAGTGCCTTCCAATAAATGTCTCCAGTTTTCTAGACTTAGTTTAATAGCCAACAGCTCCTTTTCTCCTATGGAGTAGTTTGTCTGTGCGGAATTCACCATCTTAGAGTAATAGGCAACTGGATGTACCTTATTGGTAAGTTTGTGACGTTGGGACAGAATAGCACCAACGGCATAGTCCGATGCGTCAATCTCAAGAATAAATTGAAGTTCCAGGTCAGGAAACTGTAATATAGGTGCTGTTATGAATGACTGTTTCAATTTATCAAATGAATCTTGAGCTGCTGAAGACCACCTAAAAGCATTCTTCCCAGTTACTGCAGTTAAGGGTTGGGTTATTTCAGCGAAACCACTGATAAATTTGCGGTAGAAATTCGAGAAGCCTAGAAACTTCTGTACCTCTTTCTTATTTTTTGGGACTGGCCAATTCTTTACTGCTAGTATTTTTGAGTCATCCATTTGTATGCCTTCTGGTGATATGTGGTAACCTAAAAAACGTATTTCATTGGTATGGAATATGCACTTCTCTGGTTTTGCGTATAGGTTATGTGTTTTAAGTCTAGCTAGAACTGTGCGAACATGCTTTATATGTTCTTCGAGAGTTTCAGAATATATTAATATATCATTTAGATAGATGACGATGTAAACGTCAAGTAAATCCCGGAATATCTCGTTAATAAAAAACTGAAATGTTGCAGGGGCATTACATAGACCGAAGGGCATGACGGTGTATTCATATAGACCATAACGAGTCCTGAATGCTGTTAACCATTCATGCCCTTCCTTAAAGGGACAGTCTAGGCCAAAATAAACTTTCATGATTCAGATAGAGCATGTAATTTTAAACAATTTTCCAATTTACTTTTATCACCAATTTTGCTTTGTTCTCTTGGTATTCTTAGTTGAAAGCTTAACCTAGGAGGTTCATATGCTAATTTCTCTTGAAGCCCACCTCTTTCAGATTGCATTTTAACAGTTTTTCACCACTGGAGGGTGTTAGTTCACGTATTTCATATAGATAACACTGTGCTCGTGCACGAGAAGTTATCTGGGAGCAGGCACTGATTGGCTAGACTGCAAGTCTGTCAAAAGAACTGAAAAAAGGGGCAGTTTGCAGAGGCTTAGATACAAGATAATCACAGAGGTTAAAAGTATATTATTATAAATGTGTTAGTTATGCAAAACTGGGGAATGGGCAATAAAGGGATTATCTATCTTTTAAAACAATAAAAATTCTGGTGTAGACTGTCCTTTTAATACGGATGAGATTATATGCACCACTTAAGTCTAGCTTTGTATAAATCCTTGCCCCCTGCAAACGTTCTATCAACTCAGGTATTAAGGGAAGAGGGTAGCGGTTCTTAACAGTGCGCTTCTTAAGTTCCCTGTAGTCTATAATAGGTCTTAAGGTGTTGTGGTCTTTATTTCTAACGAAGAACATTCCTGTAAGTATTCCTTAAGCTATGACAGCTCCACCTTTGACAGAGGGTACACATGACCGTATGGTATGTCGGAACCAGGTATCAAATCGATAGGGCAGTCGAAAGGCCTATGAGGTGGTAACGACTCAGCCTCTTTTTTATCAAACACCATAGCAAAATCTGCATAGCTTTCTGGTATAATTGTCTGTGTACTGTGAGTAATAACGTGAGAGTGGTAGCAAGTGAGATTACAGTAGTCGGAGTTAAAGGTTAATTTCAGAGTTTTCCAATCAATGTGTGGTTGGTGAAGTGTGAGCCACTTCAACCCTAGAACTAAAGGGAATGAGGGTGATGTGATAACATCTAAAGATATACTCTCTGAATGAACAGTGTAAGTGGTTAACTTAACAGGCACAGTGTGATGGGTGATTGGACCAGAAGTTATAGGTGATCCATCTATAACTTGAATAAAAACAGGAGAAAGCTTTTTAACTATGGGAATTTTATTTAAAGGGCCATTATACACTCATTTTTTTTGCATAAATGTTTTGTAGATGATCTATTTATAAAGCCCATAAAGTTAGTTTTTTTTTAAAATGTATAATTTTGCTTATTTTTAACCCCTTGAGTGCTAATGACTGCTCTGAGCCGGCACAGAGTTTCCCACTCTGGTGCTAATGACGGCTCAGAGCCGTCAGTAGCACTCTTCCAACTTGAGGGAGATCTGGGGGCTCCCACCCGCTCCTACCCCTGCGATCGGTGCTGCATAATGAAAGGCATCGTCGGGGCTTCCGTTTTGCGTGGTGACATCACGCGCAATAAACGTGATGACGTCACCGCTCAACTTTATTTAACATTAACAATGTTAAATATAGGAGCAGGGGGCATGCTGCTTAGAAGCCTGTATCTCAGGCATCTAAGTAGCTACAGACTCCCAAGACCCACCGTTGGAAAGGTAATTGCCTAACATTTCCAATGGTGTAACTCTTGGGGATCTGAAATAAATAAAAAAAAGTAAAAAAAATATTTTTAAAAATAAAAAACCCTTTAAGAAAACCTTAGCACCCAGGTGGGAAAGTGCTTAGCACTCAAAGGGTTAAAGAACATTGCTCTGATTTTCAGACTCCTAACCAAGCCCCAAAGTTTTATTTGAATACCGTCAGCTACCTTCTCCAGCTTGCTCCTGTTTGTGTAAAGGGTCTTTTCATATGCAAAAGAAGGGGGAGGGGGGAGTGTCTTATTTGCCACTTGCAGTGGGCTTTCCAACTACCTTTTCAACAGAGCTAAACTGAAAGCTTCTAAGTACGTTTTTAAACAGTTTTATACTGGATTTTTATATCAGTATCTGTGCATCTTATTCTTTATAGTAGTGTCTATTACATGCAGTTATATGAAAATGAGTGTATACTGTCCCTTTAATTCTACAAGACTCCTGTCTATAAACACTCCAGTAGCTCCTGAATCTATGACCGCTTCAGATGGTATTTGCTGATGATCCCACTGTAAAGTTACAGGAAGAATGCAGTAAGTATCTTTTTTAGCAAGAGTAGTGAAACAGGTATTTGTGAAATGTTGCTTACCCTTCTTCTGGCGATTCAAAATAGGGCACCCCTTCACTTCATGATCTGTTCCGGCACAGTACATACACAAATTATTGATCCATAGCTTCAGGCTTGTTTGTTGGGTAAGCAGGAACCATTGGATTATGTTTCTTATAACTTAATTCAGGGTAATTCCTTTCTGAGCGCCTTTCTCTAAGGCGTCTATCTATAGTCACAGTTAAACTCATTAACCCTTCTAAGGTTGCAGGCTTTTCCACCTTAGCAATCTCGTCTTTAAGGGATTCAGAGAGACCCAATCTGTACTGGTAATCAGGGCTATTTCATTCCACTGTGAATCAGTGGTCCAGCGTGTAAACTCTGCTATGTAGTCCTCTACGGGACGTTTCCCTTGTTTGAGAGCCCGCATAGCAGTCTCAGCCATATGCTGTTTATTGGGATCCTCGTAGAGGACTGCCATAGCAGAGAAAAATGCATCAATGGAATTAGTAATGGGGTTATTAGATTCAAAATATGTATCCGCCCAGGCTCTTGGCTCTCCTCTAAGGTATGATATAGTGGTTAATACCTTTTGTCTTTCTGTGCTATATGTTTTAGGTTTAAGAGAATACATTAACAAGCATGCATTCCTAAACTGGCATCTATCACCCTTAAATATATCAGGAGGGCAGGCCTGGGGCTCTGAAGCATGCTCTAAAGGTTTAGCGTTAATGGCCTCTTTCACAAAAATACGTAAAGTAGTATTCTCGGTTTGTAGCTCTCTAAGGCCCTGAGTCAGGTGATCCACTTGCTGAGCCAAATTGTTTACATGGTTGAACAACTCTGCTTGATCCATGATTCCGGGGCTTGGTAATATGTCAGGATTCCCTAGGACAACCTAAGAATCAACAGAGCTAGTGAAAGATCTCTGGCAAAATAGTTATACAAAATTGTTGATTTGTCTGCTGGATATAAACTCTCAGAAACAATCTGTAGAATCTGAGGGATTACTAGTAGCAATTCATATACTTAAAGGAGAGAAGACACACTTATGGGAAAGTGTAAAAGTTTCTCCCCCATTAAGGCATATTGTAATATATAGTACCATCATTTAAATACAAATGAGCATGTGACTGGGCATACTTAAGTTAATACGGAAAATGATTCCAGAGATAAACAGGTGAATTGAGGCATGTATCAACCATTAATGTAGGCCACACAATTCTTTTCCTTGCGAACAAGATAGAAACACAGCTCAGAAAATACTTGAAACATTAGATCCGGAGGTATGCTCTGATACTACTTTGTATAAGCAATCTGAGGTGACAGCAAACAGCTGAGAGGCGGATGCAGGCCTGGCGGAGCGGGACTTCCGTTCTTGAGGGCTCCAACTCTGACACCGAAGAGCTCCGATAGTTCCGGTGATGCAGGATCCAGATAATTAGAATAACTTACGGACAGGAGGAGGCTTAGAGATGCGCTCTCCAGGGTAGATATTCGTAAAAGGAAAACCTTACAGGTACCTTAGATCTGGAAACAGAGAATATCCTGGATATCAATAAAGCAAGGCTAATGTATTGCTAAAGCACAAACACTCACGACTTGGAATCGAGAAGTAGAGACTGGAAGTAGCCTCTACAGCGGCCAGGTGATCCGTCGGCGGCCAGGTGATCCGTCGGCAGCCAGGTAACTCGTCGGCAGCCAGGTGGCCCGTCAGCAGCCAGTTGATCCATCAGCAGCCAGGTATCACAACAAAACGAGAATACGTCAGTAGTTAATGTACAGTTTTTAGGGTCTTTAGCCAGTAGATCAGTTCTCAGGTTGCAGTACAGGTCAGACACGTAGCAAAATCCAGAGACCTTGTCAGGAGAGCAGGTCAGGAACAACTCCATATGAAATAAGGAAGCACTAAATGAGAGTCAGAGATGAACATTTTTAGCACTTGGTGCTAAAGACATTACAGAGGTCACTTCAGACAGGTACAATATAAATAGACTTACAGACAGGTACAATATAAATAGACTAACAGACAGGTACAATATAAATAGACTTACAGACAGGTACAATATAAATAGACTTACAGACAGGTACACTATAAATAGACTTACAGACAGGTACAATTTACAGACAGGCACAATATAAATAGACTTACAGACAGGTACAGTTTACAGACAGGTACACTATAAATAGACTTACAGAGAGGTACAATTTACAGACAGGTACAATATAAATAGACTTAAAGACAAGTACAATATAAATGGACTTACAGACTGGTACACTATAAATAGACTTACAGACTGGTACACTATAAATAGACTTACAGACAGGTACACTATAAATAGACTTACAGACAGGTACACTATAAATAGACTTACAGACGGGTACAATATAAATAGATAAAACAAAATAACGCTTGTAGTATTGTGTGTGCAGAGCCTTACGGGTTCAAGCGGTAGGAAACAAAAACTTAGTCCATAAACAACTTCACCTGCTACTCAGCAAAACCCCTTGTTACCTTAAAGCAACGGGCGGACACAGCCACTTTACCCAGGGACGGTTGACCAGGATTTTGAAAGGACGAGGACCATGCTATGGACGCGACCATCCACCTCTCTCTTCTCCGGTATTACCACTCGTGAGTGCAGGACTTCTTTCTGGATGTGACATGGACACCATATATCTTTGTTTCCACACACCGCTACCTTTCAGCTTCCAATCCAGGCTCTGTACTGTGTACCTACAATTTACTCTTGCGGATACATACTGGGACAGAAACTACGGGGCTCCTCATTTGCCCCTGATAAGATATGAAGACAAACAAATGGTCCCAAAAAAGTATATATATATGTAAAAATTACACTTTATTCGTTATCCATTTAAAACAGCATACAAAAATAAATAAAAATGAAAAAGATTGGCCTAACGCGTTTCGGCTAGCTTGTTGCCGTATTCATAGACCCTATCTAGTAACAGTTTACCTCTCATTATATAGGTCTCTAATTACTATTCAATTATATGCCCCTGCTTCATTTTTAGTATTAACCCTTTATATTTGATATATATATATTTAGATTTGATAATATTAAGAGTTATGCACTAATAGAACGGCACTAACTACACTTCCACTACTATATAATAATTTCTAGCTATGTATAAAATAATTGATATATATTGCTTATATAGGTATGTAGCATTACATGTTAGCGGTATCTTTGTGTATTCTTCATGAATTCTTAGTTATGCATGCTATTTTCCCTCATCCAATAGAGTTTAATTATATGTTATATGGTTTGCAGCTAAATAAGAATCATCCATGCCATTTTAGAATATAAAGGGTTAATACTAAAAATGAAACAGTTGCATATGATTGAATTGTAATTAGAGACCTATATAATGAGAGGTAAATTGTTACTAGATAGGGTCTATGAACACGGCAACAAGATAGCCGAAACGCGTTAGCCCAATCTTTTTCATTTTTATTTATTTTTGTATGCTGTTTTAAATGGATAACGAATAAAGTTTAATTTTTACATATATACATACTTTTTTTGGGACCATTTGTTTGTCTTCATACAATATAAATAGACTTACAGACAGGTACAATATAAATAGACTTACAGACAGGTACAATTTACAGACAGGTACAATATAAATAGACTTACAGACAAGTACACTATAAATAGACTTGCAGACGGGTGCAATATAAATAGACTTACAGACGGGTGCAATATAAATAGACTTACAGACCGGTGCAATATATATAGACTTACAGACGGGTACACTATAAATAGACTTACAGACTGGTACACTATAAATAGACTTACAGACAGGTGCAATATAAATAGACTTACAGACGGGTACACTATAAATAGACTTGCAGACGGGTACAATATAAATAGACTTACAGACAGGTACACTATAAATAGACTTACAGATGGGTACAATTTACAGACAGGTACAATATAAATAGACTTACAGACGGGTACACTATAAATAGACTTGCAGACGGGTACAATATAAATAGACTTACAGACGGGTACACTATAAATAGACTTACAGACGGGTACAATATTTATAGACTTACAGACGGGTACAATATAAATAGACCTACAGACGGGTATACTATAAATAGACTTACAGACAGGTACACTATAAATAGACTTACAGACGGGTACAATATTTATAGACTTACAGACGGGTACAATATAAATAGACCTACAGACGGGTATACTATAAATAGACTTACAGACAGGTACACTATAAATAGACTTACAGACGGGTACACTATAAATAGACTTACAGACGGGTACAATTTACAGACAGGTACATTATAAATAGACTTACAGACAGGTACACTATAAATAGACTTACAGACGGGTACACTATAAATAGACTTACCGACGGGTGCAATATAAATAGACTTACAGACGGGTACAATATTTATAGACTTAAACGGGTACAATATAAATAGACTTACAGACGGGTACACTATAAATAGACTTACAGACGGGTACTGTTGCATATTGGTTTCAGGAGGGGGGTGTCAGTTCAGGACTGGGCATCGGGCACACCATAGCAGCTGGAAATCAGTACTTATCTGTTCAGGACGTCCAGGAGAATAGATTTCAGACCACGCAGCTATGATTCCAAAAGCTATTCTATTTATTACAAGTTGTTAGGCACTTTTATAGCCAGAAGTTACAGCATATAAGTTTAACAAGTGACGTATTCATAATTACATAATTTTACATGGTATTTCTATAAGAACAAAGAAACTCATAGAAAATATAATTGGAATAAAAGGAGTGTTAGGGAGTCATTTCTACAGAAATACCTAACTACAGATAAACAGTAACTGGGCCTCCTAGCCCAGCACAAATCAAAGCCGTATGACATCTTGTAGAGATAACAATGCATCCAAGCACATCGTCAGGGCTATTATATCTATGCAAGTCTCCCTAACATCAGCATATTTCTTACTACATAATAAACCACTATAATAAAAGATTCATTACCCAAGATGGATGCCTAAGACAAAATGGCGGCGAAGAACAAGATGGCGCTAGTCATGCTAACAATAATTCCTAACATACCACTCTTTTATTCTAACAGAATAACACAAAAATAGACAGGTGCAGAAAATTAGTAAAGCCTTTAACAACAGTATAAGCTTAATACTATGGTAACAGGACTCTATGTGAGAATAATATACAGCAAAATATTCATATGTAGTGGTATAATTTTATAGGCTAATAGTGCACAATTTGTCACTGCACATAGGTGCGGTCCCTCCAATACTCTCCGTTCACCTCCCAGCATCCCCAAACTACTGGTCTATCTGCACAAAGACCCAACCAGCCCTCCATCTACCCCCAAACAACGCTGCATCTCTTATTTCTCCACCTGCATTGCTAGCAACCCCCAATATTTCCAACAGTTCCTTTCTCCACAGTAAAGCATGACATGGTAACAGCACAACTGTCTCTAGGTGGCCTCTGATCATTTTAATAACAGCCTTTGTCCTCTTCACCTTCCTCAGACACTTTGCTATAATACAGTTCTCCAACAGTTCATTTGCAGTAGGGGTGCTTATCCAGTGTTCTTCCGCAGGGAGATGCTGGCAATCTGATGGTTTGTTCATGGGGTAGACAAGGCAGCCAGTGGATCCCCATGGCAAGCAGACACTCAAGTCACAGGGAGTCTATGAAGGAAACAGAAACAGCACAAGATGAGTACACACCACAATACAATCACAATTATGTCCAAATAAAACTTCTTTCATCTTTTTTTGTAAGCATCACAATTCCTTTAGCTTAACTCATCCTATGTAAACATTGTGGATATATAATACAAACTAAATACATTGATACTTTACAGAGAATAATTCACAGCTTCTCTATACAATTTAAATGATACTTCATGAATATTAAGCAGCGAAAACTGCTAAACTTCATCAAGAGGCTGCATGGCTATACTAAAACTTATGCTAAGGCCTGCCCTGTAGCAAAAATGAAAAATAAAACAGTCAATAAAAACATTTTCTCTCAAATGAATTTCTTTACACGGTTACTTTGAACTACTAAAAGTAAAATAACCTAGTGTTGCTTTATTCTGCACAGCTACTATCTATAATGTTTAGAATTCTCCAACTATGATCTTAATAGTCAACAATCTCATCTGATATAAACATTTAATAGTTTACTAATTATTTTATGCAACCTAAATTCTCTCACACTCCTGTATGAGGAAAGAATACAATCATAACATCATTTAAAACTACAAAATCTCTTAAAGGTAAACACTTCTGTATGGTAAGATAAATCCTTTCTTTGACAAACATCTGGAATTACCAAATTCAAATTGCAAGTACCATACCAATTAATAAAAGGGTAACAAAATACATTTGCTTTCATAACATAGCTCCAATAAGAGCCATGGCATGTAGAAAATATACTATCAATATGACTATAATTATGCTACTCCCTAAACAAATATTTCTCTGTCTAATTAATATAAACTTCTAGCTGAGACATGTCCTCATTATGTTCCACAGGGCGGAGGGTCTAAAATATTCTGATGGCCATTCAATAGGTTACAATACTGCAAAGTTTAGACTTATCTAAAGGGTTACTTTGTTAAGCACATAAACTACAATGTGCACTAATACCAATAAAGCATATGACCTCTTATACCTAATATGTTCAATAAAAATAAAACAAATACAAGAGAATACAAAACAAGCAATATAAGTAATCGAGTTAAAACAATACTCCCCTAATTTAATTGGTTGACCCTGTAACAGCATAACAGGACCTCCATATCGAGCGATAAGGCACAGTCCAGAGAAGGATAGTCTTTATGTCCTGACGACACACATCAGAGGAAACAGTCATGGATTACCCAGAGTCCAGTTCTGGGGCTGGTACCAGCATGCAAAGCAAAGAATGGATCCAAAGATAGTTCAGCAACTTTTACTGCAGTATGGTGGTTAAAACAAGCTTGACAAAAGGTCTTTCATCTTCATCTTTTCTTTCTTTAAAGGTTTACTTGCATTCCATCTTTAATCTTTTGAAGAGTGCACTTATGGAATTTTATCTGTACAGATTTTACCTAAATATGGAAAAAACTCAAAAATAATTCCGTTAGTGTCTTTAATTTCTGGATACAGCTGCATGATCTCATCCTGCAAATACAAATATAGTGTTAAGAACCAAATATAGAAAAATTTAGGGCACAGCTGGTGGTTAGGCAATAACATTGTAAGAGAAGATTCAAAACGTTTTAGGTTCAACTTCTTACCTAAAAACAATCACCCCTTTCACATAAAGATACTCATCAATACTCATCAATACTTCCCCCTTGTTTGCGTGAAACATCCCATGTGGCACGCAAACACAACATAACAAAAAACGAAAAGACAAATTATGCACTGCACTCATGCATGCAGAATACAATTCTCAATAGCAAACAAAATCAAATACACCTCCACATGCAATATTCCATTCATACAGCACCTTACCACACGCATTCACGAAAAATAAAAACACAACATTCTCTTAGAAAACACTTAAACCAATTGTCCATTTTACAAAACAAAACATGAACAGCCGACACAAACTTTTAACAACCAAAATTAACCTGAAATTCAAAACTAATTCTGCCATTCCCTGAAACGCAGCACTCGCAAAACACTACAAAATAATTAAAATCCTAAAACAACCATCTATACCGTGGTTCTGCAAATTCTATCATGTACAATTCTATGATATCATACTAATGATGCAATCACTTCAGAAGATCAATAAACTCCAGTTGCATATTTACAAATAAAATCCCTAACCATAAATTTACAAAAGAACACACAAACACCTAAGTATCCAATTT
Source organism: Bombina bombina (assembly GCF_027579735.1). Taxonomy (NCBI): domain Eukaryota; kingdom Metazoa; phylum Chordata; class Amphibia; order Anura; family Bombinatoridae; genus Bombina; species Bombina bombina. The sequence continues at coordinate 548,705 of NC_069505.1, forward strand.
TGGGAATAATTAGATAATAATGATACAGCCACTGTTCTATATAGCTCCTGCTCACATGCACCATGCAAATCTACTGTTAAAGGGACATTTTAGTATAAATTAAACTTTCATTATTCAGATAGGACTTTTAATTTTAATCAACTTTCCAATTTACTTTTATCATCAAATTTTTTCTTGGTATTCTTAGTTTAAACTAAACATAGGTAGGCTCATATGCTAATTTCTAAGCCTTTGAGGGCTGCCTCTTATCACAGGCTTTTTAAAATCTCTTTCCAACACAGAGAGACAAAATACACGTGGGCCATATAGATAACACTGTGTTCAGGCACAGGGGGTCATCCAAGATCCAGCACAAAACAATGCTAAATTTAAGACAATAGACCATAAACAGTCACAGTCATGTGACCAGGGAGCTGGAAGAAGGTTCCTAGACACAAGACAACTACAGAGGCAAAAAGCATACCAATACAACTGTGTGCGCCATGCAACACTGGGGAATGGGTAATAAAGGGATTATCTATCTTTAAAACAATAGCAATTATATGGTAGACTGTCCCTTTAAGTAAATCAGATGTGGCACAAATAATTTGTGAAAAGCTGCTAGAATCCAGTCTATACTTTTACATAACGAAAATTTTAATAACAACACAATTATTTGATTTAACTTTGTTTATAATTTGATATTCACCATTCTGCAGCTCTCTAGCCAAATGTAACAAATGTATAAAAAAATAAAATAAGCTTTCTACAAAAAAATAATAATAATAATTTCCCCTTTAAATTATTCCCAATGAGTCATTGGCCTTACTTATAATAAAAATGTATACTGACATTCATTAAATAGCCTAAGCAAGCATAACCAGCATAAAAACACACAGTGGGATGCAGGCTAGTTAAAGGGACATTTTACTAAAAATTATCTTTAATTGAAACTGCTGACACAGTTACATATACTAGTGTTAGGCTTACAGTAAACCTTATTGTCTTCTCTGTAAATATTTCCTTAAAATCTCAGATTTTATATCAGTTTGCCTGTATCCCTTTAAATATTTTTCTCTTCTGTTTGCCTTTTTTTTTTTTTTTTTTTTTTTTTGCTAGTCTCACATATCGCAACACTAAGATTGTAGACAACTTATCAATTCAGTTTGCATAACAGAGAGAATTCAGTTACACTGCAAAAGAAATATCTGCTAACTAAATGGCAGCTTTCATATATACACAAACTTGCAAATGCAACTTCTCCTACATTTTAAACTTTTCAGCTTGTATCACAAGTCATTACAAATACATTAATATAAAACAATTTTACAGTACACTGTCCCTTTAAGGACTAACCATTTATCATGTAGCAAATCCTTTAATTAGTTTCCTTGCAAAAACCATATGTTTAAATGCTGCATCAGGTGGACAGTTTTTTTTTTTTTATTTGCATACAACAAATATCACTTAAAACTAAAACTGCTTATTAATACACATATATTTAAAACATGCTTATGACTTTAAAGTTGTAACAATAAGACTTCAAAATACCTCATTACAACGTCATTTTTACAGCGATACACACACACACACAAGCTCAGATCATCTCGCATACCAGCAATTCACTCCCCCTTTTTTCCTTTCCTCCGGAAAACAAATATTCAAAATAACATACTAAAACACAATAAGATCAACTTTCCACCAAATTTACAATGTATTTGAAAAGTCCCCGAAATCGTAAGTAATGGCCATCTTCCCACGATTTGAGAAATATTTCAAAACAGGATAAAAAACATCCTCTGTTCCTTTTTTTTAAATTTATTTATTTATTTTTTATTTTGTTATTCTGTTGATCTAAGCAACTCTTTGACACATAATACTAGACACATAACACATGACACATCCAAATATACAAAATTTACTTTTCATTACTGCAAACAAAAGAAAGAAAAAAATTATACTTAACGAAGCTTCTGTAACAGTTTTTTTTAAATTTCTCTTCACTGACTCTACACAGCTGCTCACTGACAGATTTTTTTATGATCCCCCCCCTCCCTTTCCAGAGTGGGTTTTTTTCTGCCTGAAATATTTCTGCTTTTTTTTTTTTTTTTAACAGTTTGTTAACCGTTTTGTAGACATTACAAATGCAATAACATTTTCCTCTTCTCTGTGCATTATTAACAATATTTACCCCACGTTTCTTTAACAACACAAAAAGAGCAGCAGTAATAAAATGCACAGTCACTTAATATATATTTTAAGCACAAAACAGCACAGCAATTATATAGCAATAAAAAAACAAGCAAGCAAACAAATTATTATCCAATTTCCAGTGATAGGTAACAAAAATCTACTATAGGAATGTATAGGGACAACTTCAACACAGCAATGCCAATTGGCTCGGGGAACTTAACTTAAAATCTTCCGTCAAAGTGCATGCTAACTTAACTTGCGCGCTTACCAGACAGGACTACAATACCTGTCATAAACTAGCACAGGACTACAATACCTGTCTAGAACTAGCACAGGACTATTAACCTGTCTAGAGGGATTTATCACAAGTGCCGAGACAGGACTCAAACCTTCGCACAAACCCTGCTTCTTTCTTTAATGCAGGAATCCCTTTTTTAACCCTTTATCATATATTCAAAACAAACTAAATTTAGGTTCAGATTCACAGAGGGAAAGCAGAGTAAATAAACACTGATCCTCTCCCCAGTGTAAATCCCACAATTCTGACACCAGAAACTGTTGCATATTGGTTTCAGGAGGGGGGTGTCAGTTCAGGACTGGGCATCGGGCACACCATACCAGCTGGAAATCAGTACTTATCTGTTCAGGACGTCCAGGAGAATAGATTTCAGACCACGCAGCTATGATTCCAAAAGCTATTCTATTTATTACAAGTTGTTAGGCACTTTTATAGCCAGAAGTTACAGCATATAGGTTTAACAAGTGACGTATTCATAATTACATCATTTCACATGGTATTTCTATAAGAACAAAGAAACTCATAGAAAATATAATTGGAATAAAAGGAGTGTTAGGGAGTCATTTCTACAGAAATACCTAACTACAGATAAACAGTAACTAGGCCTCCTAGCCCAGCACAAATCACAGCCGTTTGACATCTTGTAGAGATAACAATGCATCCAAGCACATCGTCAGGGTCATTCTCAGGACTATTATATCTATGCAAGTCTCCCTAACATCAGCATATTTCTTACTACATAATAAACCACTATAATAAAAGATTCATTACCCAAGATGGATGCCTAAGACAAAATGGCGGCGAAGAACAAGATGGCGCTAGTCATGCTAACAATAATTCCTAACAGGTACACTATAAATAGACTTACAGACGAGTACAATATAAATAGACTTACAGACGGGTGCAATATAGACTTACAGACAGACACACTATAAGTAGACTTACAGACAGGTACACTATAAATAGACTTACAGACGGGTGCAATATAGACTTACAGACAGGCAAACTATAAATAGACTTACAGACGGGTGCAATATTAATAGACTTACAGACAGGTACACTATAAATAGTCTTACAGACAGGTACAATATAAATAGACTTACAGACGAGTACACTATAAATAGACTTACAGACAGGTACACTATAAATAGACTTGCAGACGGGTACACTATAAATAGACTTACAGACGGGTACAATATAAATAGACTTACAGACGGGTACACTATAAATAGACTTACAGACGGGTGCACTATATATAGACTTACAGACGGGTGCAATATAAATAGACTTACAGACAGGTACACTATAAATAGACTTACAGACAGGTACACTATAAATAGACTTACAGACGGGTGTAATATAAATAGACTTACAGACGGGTACAATATAACTAGACTTACAGACGGGTGCAATATAAATAGACTTACAGACAGGTACAATATAAATAGACTTACAGACGGGTGCAATATAAATAGACTTACAGACGGGTACACTATAAATAGACTTACAGACGGGTACAATATAAATAGACTTACAGACGGGTACAATATAAATAGACTTACAGACGGGTACAATATAAATAGACTTACAGACGGGTGCAATATAAATAGACTTACAGACGGGTACAATATAACTAGACTTACAGACGGGTGCAATATAAATAGACTTACAGACGGGTACAATATAAATAGACTTACAGACGGGTACACTATAAATAGACTTACAGACGGGTACAATATAAATAGACTTACAGACGGGTACAATATAAATAGACTTACAGACAGGTACAATATAAATAGACTTACAGACGGGTGCAATATAAATAGACTTACAGACAGGTACAATATAACTAGACTTACAGACGGGTGCAATATAAATAGACTTACAGACAGGTACAATATAAATAGACTTACAGACGGGTGCAATATAAATAGACTTACAGACGGGTACAATATAAATAGACTTACAGACGGGTACAGTATAAATAGACTTGCAGACTTGTACACTATAAATAGACTTACAGACGGGTACAATATAAATAGACTTACAGACAGGTACACTATAAATAGACTTACAGACGGGTACACTATAAATAGACTTACAGACGGGTACAATATAAATAGACTTACAGACAGGTACACTATAAATAGACTTACAGACGGGTGCACTATAAATAGACTTACAGACGGGTACAATATAAATAGACTTACAGACGGGTACAATATAAATAGACTTACAGACGGGTACAGTATAAATAGACTTGCAGACTTGTACACTATAAATAGACTTACAGACGGGTACAATATAAATAGACTTACAGACAGGTACACTATAAATAGACTTACAGACGGGTACACTATAAATAGACTTACAGACGGGTACAATATAAATAGACTTACAGACAGGTACACTATAAATAGACTTACAGACGGGTACACTATAAATAGACTTACAGACAGGTACAATATAAATAGACTTACAGACAGGTACAATATAAATAGACTTACAGACGGGTGCACTATAAATAGACTTACAGACGGGTACACTATAAATAGACTTACAGACGGGTACACTATAAATAGACTTACAGACGGGTACATTATAAATAGACTTACAGACAGGTACAATATAAATAGACTTACAGACAGGTACAATATAAATAGACTTACAGACAGGTACAATATAAATAGACTTACAGACGGGTACAATATAAATAGACTTACAGACGGGTACACTATAAATAGACTTACAGACGGGTACACTATAAATAGACTTACAGACGGGTACACTATAAATAGACTTACAGACGGGTACACTATAAATAGACTTACAGACGGGTACACTATAAATAGACTTACAGACGGGTACATTATAAATAGACTTACAGACAGGTACAATATAAATAGACTTACAGACAGGTACAATATAAATAGACTTACAGACAGGTACAATATAAATAGACTTACAGACAGGTACAATATAAATAGACTTACAGACGGGTACACTATAAATAGACTTACAGAGAGCTCCTCAGGAAGGGTGAATAGCGCATCCCTAGCTGCTGCCCATACTGAGCTGAAGATCCCTCAGTGCTGCCCTGGCCTCCAGCAGATCCAGCCTTTCTTGACACCCCCATGAGCCTCACATTGTTGGTAAGAAGTTCAGCACATTACAAATATAAGGACATTTTGCTATTCTCTCGGTGCAAAGTATTGGTGAAGTTAAAGGGACATGAAAAACATTTTTATTCCAGGATTCAGATATAGTAGGTAATTTCAAACAGCTTTCTAATTTACTTCTATTATCTAATTTATTTTGTCCTCTTGTTTTTTTTTTTTTTTAAAGCATACCTAGGTAGCAGCAATGCACTACTGGGAGCTAGCAGCTGATTGGTGGCTGCACATATATGCCTCTTGTCATTGGCTCATCTGATGTGCTCAGCTATGAACCAGTAGTACATTGCTACTTCTTCAACAAAGGATACCTAGAGAATTAAGCTAATTAGATAATAGAAATAAATTGTTAAGTTGTTTAAAATGTTATGTTCTATCTGAATCAGTAAATAATCATTTTGGGTTTCATGTCCCTTTAACAAAAACCATACAATAATGATGCACTCAATATGGGCTTGAGCGGATTTAATAGACTCCTTTGTATACAAATGACTAAAGTACGTAATGTAAGCTGCTAAATATAGAGCGTGTCACATGTAACATATGTATACAAATGACTACAGTACGTAATGTAAGGTACTAAATAGTGAGAGCGTGTCACATGTAACTTATGTATACAAATGACTACAGTACGTAATGTAAGGTGCTAAATAGTGAGCGTGTCACATGTAACTTATGTATACAAATGACTACAGTACATAATGTAAGGTACTAAATAGTGAGAGCGTGTCACATGTAACTTATGTATACAAATGACTACAGTACGTAATGTAAGGTGCTAAATAGTGAGCGTGTCACATGTAACTTATGTATACAAATGACTACAGTACGTAATGTAAGGTACTAAATAGTGAGAGCGTGTCACATGTAACTTATGTATACAAATGACTACAGTACGTAATGTAAGGTGCTAAATAGTGAGCGTGTCACATGTAACTTATGTATACAAATGACTACAGTACGTAATGTAAGGTACTAAATAGTGAGAGCGTGTCACATGTAACTTATGTATACAAATGACTACAGTACGTAATGTAAGGTGCTAAATAGTGAGCGTGTCACATGTAACTTATGTATACAAATGACTACAGTACATAATGTAAGGTACTAAATAGTGAGAGCGTGTCACATGTAACTTATGTATACAAATGACTACAGTACGTAATGTAAGGTACTAAATAGTGAGAGCGTGTCACATGTAACTTATGTATACAAATGACTACAGTACGTAATGTAAGGTACTAAATAGTGAGAGCGTGTCACATGTAACATATGTATACAAATGACTACAGTACGTAATGTAAGGTGCTAAATAGTGAGAGCGTGTCACATGTAACTTATGTATACAAATGACTACAGTACGTAATGTAAGGTACTAAATAGTGAGAGCGTGTCACATGTAACTTATGTATACAAATGACTACAGTACGTAATGTAAGGTACTAAATAGTGAGAGCGTGTCACATGTAACTTATGTATACAAATGACTACAGTACGTAATGTAAGGTACTAAATAGTGAGAGCGTGTCACATGTAACTTATGTATACAAATGACTACAGTACGTAATGTAAGGTACTAAATAGTGAGAGCGTGTCACATGTAACTTATGTATACAAATGACTACAGTACGTAATGTAAGGTGCTAAATAGTGAGAGCGTGTCACATGTAACTTATGTACACAAATGACTACAGTACGTAATGTAAGGTACTAAATAGTGAGAGCGTGTCACATGTAACTTATGTATACAAATGACTACAGTACGTAATGTAAGGTACTAAATAGTGAGAGCGTGTCACATGTAACTTATGTATACAAATGACTACAGTACGTAATGTAAGGTACTAAATAGTGAGAGCGTGTCACATGTAACTTATGTATACAAATGACTACAGTACACAATGTAAGCTGCTAAATAGTGAGAGCGTGTCACATGTAACTTATGTATACAAATGACTACAGTACGTAATGTAAGGTACTAAATAGTGAGAGCGTGTCACATGTAACTTATGTATACAAATGACTACAGTACACAATGTAAGCTGCTAAATAGTGAGAGCGTGTCACGTATAACTTATGTATACAAATTACTACAGTATGTAATGTAAGGTGCTAAATAGTGAGAACGTGTCACATGTAACTTCTTATGTATATTTCTATATATTTCTTTTTCTTAGGATATGCTAATGTGAAGCCTAAAATTATATCATCAATTGAACGAGGAGAAGAACCGTATTTAAGAGGCCCTCATCAAGTAAAGGAGGACGTGCATTTACATCACAGCATAAGTGAGTAATAAACACGCCGTCACTAATATATCGATCTCTGAACAAATCTCCCAGCATTCACTGGACGTATCACTCTCACGTTTTACTCCCTTCCTGTGCATGTCAGTTCTCTATCCTCTATATAGTTTTCTCTTGTTTGTATTTGTTTTGTATGTATAGAGAATAGAGATTATAACACCTCTGTATACAGCTTACTTAGTACTGCAAAGGTCCAGTCACCTTCTGACCTTAGTCGTGGCTGTCTGTATCCATTGTTTGACCCCAATAGGCTGAGATGTATGAAGTGTCGCTAATTCTTAGTTCCATTTGGCTTGTTACTCTTGCTTGGATGCATATCCTTGCAGAGGTAGAGGAGGCTGTTGGACCTTCTGTTCTTATGTACCCTTGCATGTCCACATACTGCCTTAGGTTCTATTTTGCTTTACCCTTTGGGTATTTTGTAGGAGTTATGGATTTTTTAGCAGTTTTATTTATATTCAGTGTGTTTCTGACCTCATTTCTGTTCTTTGCCAAGTGTCTGTATCAATAATGGTTCCCTTTTGTTCACAATTGTTTATACTTTTTCAGTGCATAGAGGTTACACAGAAATGACTTATGTACTGAAATATACATCCTGAGTGTTGTGGGCAGCAGTGGAACTCAATCTTTTTTGTATGGTGGCCTTGTGTGCCTCCCTTTCAGTTACAAATGTAAGTGCATCTAGGGTTACTCTTTTGCTCAGGGGCCTGTTAGTGATACTGTCTCGCCATGCCGAGGATACAGATATTTCTACTACTGTGGAGACTATCTGTATATATTCATATAGTAATAATTATAATAATTATATATTTTTCAAAAAATAACCGGATATACAGTGTATATATATATATATATATATATATATATATATATAAAGAAAATGTTCTTCTTTGTGAAGAACATAGGAATGTAAAGTGTTCCTAACTCACCTTTTGGCTTTAGCGCAGTTGGTCTAGAACAGTGTCACAGTGTTTTTTCTCTTGTAAGGTGTATCCAGTCCACGGATCATCCATTACTTGTGGGATATTCTCCTTCCCAACAGGAAGCTGCAAGAGAATCACCCACAGCAGAGCTGTCTATATAGCTCCTCCTCTAACTGCCACTACCAGTCATTCTCTTGCAGCTCTCGACAAGATAGGAAGTAGCTAGAGATGTGGTGTTTTTATTTAGTTTATCTTCAATCAAAAGTTTGTTATTTTCAAATGGTACCGGAGTTGTACTATTTTAGCCTCATGCAGAAAGTAGAAGAAGAGTCTGCCTGTGGTCTTTGATGATCTTAGCAGGTTGTAACTAAGATCCATTACTGTTCTCACACATAACTGAAGAGAGAGGTAACTTCAGCTGGGGGAATGGCGTGCAGGGTCTCCTGCTATGAGGTATGTGCAGTTTAAATTTTTCTAGAGAAATGAATATGCTAGAAAATGCTGTTAATACCGGATTTAATTAAGGTAAGCCTGATTACAGTGATTTAATAACGACTAGTATCATGCTTGCTGTAAAAGGTAATATTCTTATTACTTTCTCACATTACTGAAACATAAAACGTTCCTTCAACCTGATTCTGATATGTCAACATTTAAATTTAAGCTTGAACACCTCCGCGTGTTGCTCAGGGAGGTTTTAGCTACTCTGGATGAATGTGACACCATTATAGTGCCAGAGAAATTGTGTAGATTGGATAAATACTATGCAGTACCTGTTTACACTGATGTTTTTCCAATACCTAAAAGGTTTTCAGAAATTATTACTAAGGAATGGGATAGACCAGGCATACCGTTCTCCCCCCTCCTATTTTTAAGAAAATGTTTCCAATAGATGCCGCTACACGGGACTTATGGCAAATGGTCCCTAAGGTGGAGAGAGCTTTTTCTACCCTAGCTAAGCGTACAACTATCCCCGTCGAGGAAAGTTGAGCTTTCCTAGATCCAATGGATAAAAAGTTAGAGGGTTACCTTAAGAAAATGTTTATTCAACAAGGTTTTATTCTCCAGCCTCTTGCATGCATTGCCCCGGTCACTGCTGCTGCGGCCTTCTGGTTTGAGTCTCTGGAAGAGGCCTTACAGGTAGAAACTCCATTGGATGATATACTTGACAAGCTTAAAGCGCTTAAGCTAGCCAATTCATTTGTTTCTGGCGCCGTTGTTCATTTAACTAAACTAACGGCTAAGAACTCAGGTTTTGCTATTCAGGCATGTAGGGCGCTATGGCTTAAATCCTGGTCAACTGACGTTACATCTAAGTCTAAGCTTCTCAATATTCCCTTCAAGGGGCAGACCCTATTCGGGCCTGGAGTGAAGGAGATCATTGTGACAGACCCTTCTGTCAGGACTGAAGGAGTTAATTGTGTTTAGCTAAGAAACTAATTTCTAAAGACAGAGTTGCTGGCTCCAGCTATAATCTAATTAGTGCTAAGCATTCTATTGTTTGATCACCTCCAGAGAGAAAACGCCTAAGTGATAAGAAGGGCCAAGAGTGTCTTGTGGTTGAAGTGTTTAAGTAATATAATTCTATTGTATCATGTCAAAGGGCTTGTTCCCTCCATGTAATGTACAACAGTCTTTCAACCCCCATCTGGGGGGGGGGTGTCAAACCTGTATAAATACTAGGCATCTAGCCTTTAATAAATGACATTCTGTTTTAAACCTGAAACTGGCTGGGTTGTGAATTGCTGATTCCCTATGCAGGACATTGTTCCTTGGTACTAACCCTTGGTACACTGTTGGTACCGTAACAATTGGTGGCAAGCGACGGAATGAACCTTATCGCCCAGAAGAGCAACTACACAAGCCAGTAACCTCAGGAAGAGGGGGATTATTACAATACTGACTAAGATGGAAAGAGTACCAGGGACAGAAGGAACCAATGGGCCCAGCATATCAGACAGAACCCCTGAAGAAGCAAGCTTTGATCGGGCGGTTAAAATAAGACTGGCATATTATGGCCCCAACCCATCTGCGGAAATTATCGACCGGGTCATAGCAGCTGTGGAGGCCAACCTACTTCGCCAAAGCAGCGCTGCAGCAGCCCAAGTGGAAAAGAGAAAAGTAAATTTTGCAGCTTTTAAAAACTTCCTGGAAACAGAAGGAGAGATTGATGGGTTCCTTGCGGATTTTGAGAGGCAATGTGCACTACACAAGGTACCCGCAGAGGACTGGGTCACGATATTATCCGGAAAATTATCCGGCCGGGCCAGTGAGGCTGTTCGGGCCATTCCAGATGAGGAGGTTGGGGATTATAATACTGTGAAAGAGGCTCTGCTCTCCAGGTATGCGGTTACACCGGAGGCATACCGGAGGCGGTTCAGAGACACTGTTAAATTAGCTGGTGATTCCTACGTTGAGTGGGCATGTAAGGTGCACCGCACAGCAGCTCACTGGATAGAAGAGGTGCTGCAGCTATTCCTGTTGGAACATTGCTTTGACAAGTTATCAGCAGGAGTTAGAGAGTGGGTTCGGGACCGTAAACCCTCCACCCTGCATGAAGCTGCTCGCCTGGCAGATGAGTATATGGATGCCCGCAAACTGGACACTGCTACCACTAAGCCCCCTGCTAGAGTGGAGTACAGACCCCCAGTCACCCCAGCAGCTGCCAGTTACCAACCCCCGGCGCACCGCTATACCACACGGCCTCCGGCCACGAACTACCCTCAGAGAGCCCGGTTCAATTCACGGGGCTACTCACAGCCTATTTGGTGCTTTGGATGTAAGCAACTAGGGCACAAAAGACCAGAGTGTCCCCTAAATACAGCGAACCAAGCACAGTCCTGGAGAAGACCCGCCGGCGGAATCCCACGTAACTCTCAGCCTGTGGCCCGCTACGTAGAGGCGCAAGAATGCTGGAGCATCCTACATGAGGCAGACCTTGTGCAAGCTGCCCACCGGAATAACCGGCAACTGGTTAAAGTGAATGGGAAGAAGGTCAGTGGTCTACGGGATACTGGTGCTACCATGACCTTGCTTCAAAAGAACTTGGTGTCTGAGAAACAGTACACTGGAGACACTGTGGCTGTGAGGGTAGCAGGGGGCGATGTGTTCAGCCTACCTGTTGCCAGGGTACATTTGGATTGGGGAGTGGGCGCTAGACCTGTGAATGTGGGGGTCAAGAAGGACTTACCTGCTGATGTTCTTCTTGGAAATGACTTGGCTCCCCTTGTTTCTGCCTATGCTCCCATGGGTCCCGCTGATGTTAACCCTGTGACTACCCGTGCTCAGATCCGTGCAGCAGAGACTGACCCCCCTGCTGCTAAGCCCCAGGACGCTGAGCTCAGTAAATCTCTATCCACTATTGATACGTGGAAGTCCCGTTACAATGCGCTGATGAAGGAGAAGAGGAGCGCAGAGGAAAAAGCACGTTTAGAACGTGAATCTCTGCTAGACAAGCTGCACCGACAGACTGCAGAAAACACCAGCTTGAGAGTGGGACATGAAACCTTAAAGACAAACTTAGCGACACTTGAGGAGAAGCTGACGCTGGCTCATAGTGAGGTGCAGCAACTCAAGGGCACCCTATGTCAGTATGAAGGGATTGTGGATACCTATAAAGAGCAGGTACAGAAAACTCGTAAAGAAGCTGATGGGATTTTGAAGGACTGTTTAGCCCTAGTCTGGGCACTGAGGAAGTTGAACCCTTCTTTGTATGGACAGGAATTCTCTCTCATAACGGGAATACAGATGGATTGTCCTGGCAAACTGACATGCCTACCACCTCCTAGTCCGGTCATCCCCAGGTTGACCCGCCAAAGGGTCAAGCCGGGTCTGCCGGAGTGTTCCACAACGGGGGAGATATGTGACAGACCCTTCTGTCAGGACTGAAGGAGTTAATTGTGTTTAGCTAAGAAACTAATTTCTAAAGACAGAGTTGCTGGCTCCAGCTATAATCTAATTAGTGCTAAGCATTCTATTGTTTGATCACCTCCAGAGAGAAAACGCCTAAGTGATAAGAAGGGCCAAGAGTGTCTTGTGGTTGAAGTGTTTAAGTAATATAATTCTATTGTATCATGTCAAAGGGCTTGTTCCCTCCATGTAATGTACAACAGTCTTTCAACCCCCATCTGGGGGGGGGGGGTGTCAAACCTGTATAAATACTAGGCATCTAGCCTTTAATAAATGACATTCTGTTTTAAACCTGAAACTGGCTGGGTTGTGAATTGCTGATTCCCTATGCAGGACATTGTTCCTTGGTACTAACCCTTGGTACACTGTTGGTACCGTAACAATCATTTCTGATATTACTGGAGGAAAATGTCATGCCCTTCCTCAGGATAGGTCTAACAAATTAAGGACCAAACAAACTAATTTTCGTGCCTTTCGAAACTTTAAGACGAGCGCAGCATCATCTTCCTCTAATACAAAACAAGAGGGAAATTTTGCCCAGTCCAAGCCGGTCTGGAGACCTAACCAGGCTTGGAACAAAGGTAAACAGGCCAAGAAGCCTGCTGCTGCCTCTAAGACAGCATGAAAGATTGGCCCCCGATCCGGTAACGGATCTAGTTGGGGGCAGACTTTCTCTCTTCGCCCAGGCTTGGGCAAGGGATGTCCAGGATCCCTGGGCGTTGGAAAATGTGTCCCAGGGATATCTTCTGGACTTCAAAGTTTCTTCCCCAAAAGGAAGATTTCACCTTTCACAATTATCTGCAGACCAGATAAAGAGAGAGGCATTCTTACATTGTGTTCAAGACCTCCTAGTTATGGGAGTGATCCACCCAGTTCCAAAGGAGGAACAGGGGCAAGGATTCTATTCAAATCTATTTGTGGTTCCCAAGAAAGAGGGAACCTTCAGACCAATCTTAGATCTCAAGATCCTAAACATATTTCTCAGGGTCCCATCTTTCAAGATGGAGACTATTCGAACCATCCTACCTATGATCCAGGAGGGTCAATACATGACTACCGTGGACTTAAAGGATGCTTATCTTCACATTCCGATACACAAAGATCATCATCGGTTTCTCAGGTTTGCCTTCCTAGACAGGCATTACCAGTTTGTGGCTCTTCCCTTTGGGTTAGCTATGGCACCAAGAATCTTTACGAAGGTTCTGGGGTCACTTCTGGCGGTCCTAAGGCCACGGGGCATAGCAGTAGCCCCTTACTTAGACGACATTCTGATACAGGCGTCGAATTTCCAAATTGCCAAGTCCCATACGGACATTGTTCTAGCATTCCTGAGGTCTCATGGGTGGAAAGTGAACGAAAAGAAGAGTTCTCTATCCCCTCTCACAAGAGTTTCCTTCCTGGGAACTCTGATAGATTCTGTAGAAATGAGGATTTACCTGACAGAGGCCAGGTTGTCAAAACTTCTAAATTCCTGCCGTGTTCTTTATTCTACTTCTCGCCCTTCGGTGGCTCAGTGTATGGAAGTAATCGGCTTAATGGTAGCAGCAATGGACATAGTGCCGTTTGCCCGCCTACATCTCAGACCGCTGCAACTCTGCATGCTCAGTCAGTGGAATGGGGATTACACAGATCCCCTCTACTAAATCTGGATCAAGAGACCAGGGATTCTCTTCTCTGGTGGCTATCTCGAGTCCATCTGTCCAAAGGTATGACCTTCCGCAGGCCAGATTGGACAATAGTAACAACAGATGCCAGCCTTCTGGGCTGGGGGGCAGTCTGGAACTCTCTGAAGGCAGTGAGGTTCATCAGATTTCAGTCGGACAACATCACGACTGTAGCTTACATCAACCATCAAGGGGGAACAAGGAGTTCCCTAGCGATGTATCCCAGGAGTAGAGAACTGGGAGGCGGATTTTCTAAGTCGACAGACTTTTCATCCGGGGGAGTGGGAGCTCCATCCGGAGGTGTTTGCACAGTTGATTCAACGTTGGGGCAAACCAGAACTGGATCTCATGGCGTCTCGCCAGAATGCCAAGCTTCCTTGTTACGGATCCTGGTCCAGGGATCCCAAGGCAGCGCTGATAGATGCTCTAGCAGCGCCTTGGTCCTTCAACCTAGCTTATGTGTTTCCACCGTTTCCTCTGCTCCCTCGTCTGATTGCCAAGGTCAAGCAGGAGAGAGCATCGGTGATTTTGATAGCACCTGCGTGGCCACGCAGGACTTGGTATGCAGATCTGGTGGACATGTCATCCTTTCCACCATGGACTCTGCCTCTGAGACAGGACATTCTACTTCAGGGTCCTTTCAACCATCCAAATCTAATTTCTCTGCGGCTGACTGCTTGGAGATTGAACACTTGATTTTATCAAAGCGTGGTTTCTCCGAGTCGGTCATTGATACCTTAATACAGGCGCGAAAGCCTGTCACCAGGAAAATCTATCATAAGATATGGTGTAAATATCTTCATTGGTGTGAATCCAAGGGTTACTCATGGAGTAAGGTCAGGATTCCTAGGATATTATCTTTTCTCCAAGATGGATTGGAGAAGGGTTTGTCAGCAAGTTCCTTAAAGGGACAGATTTCTGCTCTGTCTATTCTTTTGCACAAACGTCTGGCTGAGGTTCCAGACGTGCAGGCGTTTTATCAGGCTTTAGTCAGAATTAAGCCTGTGTTTAAACCTGTTGCTCCGCCTTGGAGTTTAAATTTAGTTCTTAAGGTTCTTCAAGGGGTTCCGTTTGAACGTTTGCATTCCATAGATATTAAGCTCTTATCTTGGAAAGTTTTGTTTTTAATAGCTATCTCTTAGGCTCGAAGAGTTTCGGAGTTATCTGCTTTACAATGTGATTCTCCTTATCTCATTTTTCATTCCGATAAGGTAGTGTTACGTACCAAACCTGGTTTTCTACCTAAGGTGGTATCTAATAAAAATATCAATCAGGAGATTGTTGTACCGTCACTGTGTCCTAATCCTTCTTCAAAGAAGGAATGTCTTATACACAATCTTGACGTGGTTCGTGCTTTAAAGTTTTATTTACAAGCTACTAAAGATTTTCATCAAACATCTGCATTGTTTGTTGTCTACTCTGGACAGAGGAGAGGCCAAAAGGATTTGGCAACTTCTCTTTCTTTTAGGCTAAGGAGTATAATACGCTTAGCTTATGAGACTGCTGGCCAGCAGCCTCCTGAAAGGATTTCAGCTCATTCTACTAGAGCGGTAGCTTCCACATGGGCTTTTAAGAATGAGGCTTCTGTTGAACAGATTTGTAAGGCGGTGACTTCTATAAATTTGATACTTTTGCTTCTTCGGAGGCTATTTTTGGTAGAAAGGTTTTGCAGACAGTGGTGCCTTCCGTTTAAGCACCTGCCTTGTGCCTCCCTTCATCCGTGTCCTATAGCTTTGGTATTGGTATCCCACAAGTAATGGATGATCCGTGGACTGGATACACCTTACAAGAGAAAACAAAATTTATGCTTACCTGATAAATTTATTTCTCTTGTTGTGTATCCAGTCCACGGCCCGCCCTGTCATTTTAAGGCAGGTGTGTTTTATTTTTAAACTACAGTCACCACTGCACCCTATGGTTTCTCCTTTCTCTTGCTTGTCTTCGGTCGAATGACTGGTAATGGCAGTTAGAGGAGGAGCTATATAGACAGCTCTGCTGTGGGTGATCCTCTTGCAGCTTCCTGTTGGGAAGGAGAATATCCCACAAGTAATGGATGATCTGTGGACTGGATACACCACAAGAGAAATAAATTTATCAGGTAAGCATAAATTTTGTTTTTGTAGCGCGCCCCACAGAAGTTATTTCATTCGCGATATCCAAAGTCCTGAAGTTAGCGTGCCTGACTCTTTATCTCGTGCCAAGTTTTATACATTGCCTTACTCAAGAAATTACCAAAATACTAATTCATTCCCTCATTTTGTCAGGCATTGACTATTGCAATCTACTTCTAAATGGCCTTCCCAAACACCGCCTCTCCCCTTCCAGAATATCATGAATGCTTCAGCTAGACTCATCCACCTAAGTCTCCGATCAACATCAGCTGCTCCGCTCTGCCAGTCTCTACACTGGCTCCCCATACATTGTAGAATACAATGCAAAGTATTAACCTTAACTTACTATAGCACTCAACAGCCTCACTCCCATCTATAGAAACATAGATATTGACGGCAGATAAGAGCCATAGGCCTAGCAAGTCTGCCCGATATTACCTAACAGTATAAACGTATCTAGTTCGTAGGATAGGCTTATGCTTGTCCCAGGCATGTTTAAAGTCCCCCACAGTCTTTGTCATTACTACCTCCTGAATAGAAACATAGAAAAAACTTGAAAGGTTCCGCCGAGATTTTGAACCTCTCTTATCTCCAAATACTCCCCAACCCGTCCCATTTTTGCCTCCACCACTTCTGACTGCTGCTCCTGCCCTCTGGAACTCTTTACCCCACTGCATTCCTTGTATAGCTTTAGAGTCTCTTTGAAAATCCACCTAATCAGGGAGGCTTACTATCACTCCTGTTTTTCATCCTAACCAAAATAAATCTTGAAATGCCTTGACTCATGGCTGCCTCTACAGTCCACTTGACAATCTACTCCAAACCTTATGTCTCTTCACCTTCAACCTGTAAGCTCTCCGGAGCAGAGCCCTCTTCCTCCTGTACTAGATGTGTTCAGCCTGTTATGTTTATGTATCTTATCACAAATCCTTGTCATTGTATTCTGCTATCTCTTTACCCAGCCCTATACAAATCAATAATAATAATGCACTTGATTTTGCTTAATGTATAATATTGCCAGTATATTATCTAGTGTTCCATGAGTTTCTTGCGGTTGCAAGTTGACCCCCAAGTCATTTGGGTTAAACCAAGCTTACCCACCTCATTCGTCTCCTTGCAACACCAAGTTGAGCACCAGATAAGTTGGGTTTTGTTGATAACAAAGTAAACCGGACCGCTAGGGATTGTACCAAGGAGAGATTTTACTTCAAGTTAAGTTGACTGATTCTACTCGAAGATATCCGGTGATCTGATATGGAAGTAACTGGCTGCCCTTCATCTAATTTAGCTGAGTATTGGGATTTATTATGTAAGGTAAACGGATTGGACCGGTAGAGGATTTAACCCTTGACTGAGTTGGCGTTGTCTCTCTATAGTGATTTGTTGATGTGGTGTGGTTGAAAGGTGAATTGCGTGGTAACCCAGGACTTTTATTGATTATAATTCTGCTAATACAGGTATACCCCGCTCATACAGCGGGTTAGGGACCGGAGCCCCGCTGTAAAGTGAAAACCGCCTTAAAGTGAAACAAGGCAGTTTTAGCTTTCTTTTCCCTCCTTGCCAGTGTGTTTAAAAACTTAAAAACATATTTTAATTAACTTATATTAGGTGTGCAATAGCGCTAAGTTTAGTTTAACACTCGCACAGCACAGTATTCAATAAATACTGTACCTGTAAAATAGTGACAATCACTATAGTACAATTTGCCAGAGTATAGCACTGAGACATAGATTGCACTGTAATGCTGTAAACAGAGTGAACTAAGCATAATAAAATGGTGCCAGTCACTTTTCTTGCAATCTCACGAAGATTACAGCACTGTTTTAAAATCCTTGGATGTTGAACTTCAGCTCCACAAAGCACTGTATTAGCGAAGCGCTGTAAAGTGAAGCGCTGTAAAGTGAGGTATACCTGTATATTTGATACTATTAATAGTATTACTAGTATTACTATATTATAACTCTTGCAATCATTACTTTATTACATTTCTGGACATAATTGAAAGGGACATAAAATTCAAAACATTTATTTTATAATTCAGATGGAGAATACAATTTTTAAAAAAACTTTCAAATTTACTTCTATTATATAATTTGCTTCATTCTCTTGATATCTTTTGTTGAGGAAGCAGCAGTGCACTAATGGGAGCTAGCTGAATGCATTGGGTCAGCCAATAACATGAGGTATATATGTGCAGCCAACAACTCTTGAGCCTACCTAGGTGTTCCTTGCAATTAAGTGCAGTGTTTCAAAGCGAATGCACCGGGCAAATAAAAACAATCACTGAATCAGGAATCTTTATTGGGAGCATTTGTGCTGATACACACGTATTCATCGCAAAAGTGCTTCTATTCATTTGATATTCAATCATTTACATTTAAATTGTAACTGTTATGTAGATATGGGTTGCACTGGTGGACTTCTATCTATCTATTGGGTACTTATAGAGCGCAAATTAATCACCCGTGGGGGTCTCTAGGGGGAAAAAGCAATATTCACTAAATACTAAAAAAACACAGCCATGAAAACAGGTAAGCACAAAACAATTGGATATAACCCATACAAATTGTTTTTCAATGTCCAAAACATTACAAGTGATGATGCCCCCTAGAGGTATCAGTAGTAAAAGTCAACTAGACAATGTATAAAACATTACAAGTGATGATGCCCCCTAGAGGTATCAGTAGTAAAAGTCAACTAGACAGTGTATAAAACATTACAAGTGATGATGCCCCCTAGAGGTATCAGTAGTAAAAGTCAACTAGACAATGTATAAAACATTACAAGTGATGATGCCCCCTAGAGGTATCAGTAGTAAATGTCAACTAGACAGTGTATAAAACATTACAAGTGATGATGCCCTCTAGAGGTATCAGTAGTAAATGTCAACTAGACAGTGTATAAAACATTACAAGTGATGATGCCCTCTAGAGCTATCAGTAGTAAATGTCAACTAGACAAAGTATAAAACATTACAAGTGATGATGCCCCTAGAGGTATCTGTAGTAAAAGTCAACTAGACAATGTATAAAACATTACAAGTGATGATGCCCCCTAGAGGTATCTGTAGTAAAAGTCAACTAGACAGTGTATAAAACATTACAAGTGATGATGCCCTCTAGAGGTATCAGTAGTAAATGTCAACTAGACAGTGTATAAAACATTACAAGTGATGATGCCCTCTAGAGGTATCAGTAGTAAATGTCAACTAGACAATGTATAAAACATTACAAGTGATGATGCCCCCTAGAGGTATCTGTAGTAAAAGTCAACTAGACAGTGTATTAAACATTACAAGTGATGATGTCCTCTAGAGGTATCAGTAGTAAAAGTCAACTAGACAATGTATAAAACATTACAAGTGATGATGCCCCCTAGAGGTATCTGTAGTAAAAGTCAACTACACAATGTATAAAACATTACAAGTGATGATGCCCCCTAGAGGTATCTGTAGTAAAAGTCAACTAGACAATGTATAAAACATTACAAGTGATGATGCCCCCTATAGGTATCAGTAGTAAATGTCAACTAGACAGTGTATAAAACATTACAAGTGATGATGCCTTCTAGATGTATCTGTAGTAAAAGTCAACTAGACAGTGTATAAAACATTACAAGTGATGATGCCCCCTAGAGGTATCAGTAGTAAATGTCAACTAGACAATGTATAAAACATTACAAGTGATGATGTCCTCTAGAGGTATCAGTAGTAAATGTCAACTAGACAGTGTATAAAACATTACAAGTGATGATGCCCCCTAGAGGTATCAGTAGTAAATGTCAACTAGACAGTGTATAAAACATTACAAGTGATGATGCCCCCTAGAGGTATCAGTAGTAAATGTCAACTAGACAGTGTATAAAACATTACAAGTGATGATGCCCTCTAGAGGTATCTGTAGTAAATGTCAACTAGACAGTGTATAAAACATTACAAGTGATGATGCCCCCTAGAGGTATCAGTAGTAAATGTCAACTAGACAATGTATAAAACATTACAAGTGATGGTGCCCCCTAGAGGTATCTGTAGTAAATGTCAACTAGACAATGTATAAAACATTACAAGTGATGATGCCCCCTAGAGGTATCAGTAGTAAATGTCAACTAGACAATGTATAAAACATTACAAGTGATGGTGCCCCCTAGAGGTATCTGTAGTAAATGTCAACTAGACAATGTATAAAACATTACAAGTGATGATGCCCCCTAGAGGTATCAGTAGTAAATGTCAACTAGACAATGTATAAAACATTACAAGTGATGATGCCCTCTAGAGGTATCTGTAGTAAATGTCAACTAGACAATGTATAAAACATTACAAGTGATGATGTCCCCTAGAGGTATCAGTAGTAAAAGTCAACTAGACAATGTATAAAACATTACAAGTGATGATGCCCCCTAGAGGTATCAGTAGTAAATGTCAACTAGACAATGTATAAAACATTACAAGTGATGATGCCCCCTAGAGGTATCAGTAGTAAATGTCAACTAGACAATGTATAAAACATTACAAGTGATGATGCCCTCTAGAGGTATCTGTAGTAAAAGTCAACTAGACAGTGTATAAAACATTACAAGTGATGATGCCCCCTAGAGGTATCTGTAGTAAAAGTCAACTAGACAATGTATAAAACATTACAAGTGATGATGCCCTCTAGAGGTATCTGTAGTAAATGTCAACTAGACAAGTGTTTGGGATCTATCATCCATATAATAGAGCAGCGTGTAAACCTGTTTGGATCTGAAATAATTGTATATTTCTCTTGTAAGGTGTATCCAGTCCACGGATTCATCCTTTACTTGTGGGATATTCTCCTTCCCAACAGGAAGTGGCAAAGAGAGCACACAGCAGAGCTGTCCATATAGCTCCCGCTCTAGCTCCACCCCTCAGTCATTCTCTTTGCCGGCTCTAAGCAATAGGGTCTCTCTCGGAAGGGTAAAGTGAATGTGGTGTTAGATTTGTAGTTTTTGTTCTACAAGCAAAAGTTTGTTATTTTTAAATGGTACCGGTTTGTACTATTTACTCTCCAGCAGAAAAGGGATGAAGATTTCTGCAGAGAGGAAAATGATTTTAGCATGTTGTAACTAAAATCCACTGCTGTTCCCACACAGGACTGAGGAGTACCAGAAAACTTAAGTTGGGGGGAACGGTTTGCAGGTTAGGCTGCAATAAGGTAGGTTCAGTCATTTATTTCTAGACAAGACTGTGATAATGCTGGAAAAGACTTATAAGATCCCCATGAGGGAAGGATAAGCTTTATTCAGAGACTAAGTATGGAATTACAAGCTTACATTACAGGGCTAATTTATGCTGGTTGACACTTTTTTATGGGTTGACACTTTTTTATCGCAAACAGCTTTTACTTATAAACCTCGTTTTTGAGACACTTAGAAGGTCCCTTTGGGTTTCTTTCAGGGGTTGTTACCCACATGGCTAATATTATAACTCCTAGGAGTGTTTCTTTAGGCCTCACAGCACCGGAGTAAGGTGGGAGGGGCCTAATTTCACGCCTCAGATGCGCAGTTAGATGGACTAGATCTTCAGGCTGTGTTCACATGGTGGCTCTTGCTACAATTTGTGGACCCATAAGATGCTTTTTCCCCATAAATCCGACTCCTAAGGGAAGGTAGGGCCACAGCAGAGCTGTGGCAAGGTGCTAAATTTGTTTTAACCGGTCTGTTAGCTTACTATTGATCCGGTTTGGGCATTAAGGGGTTAATCGATTTTTTTGCTAGTTGTGCAATCTTACCAATGCTTTAGGTACATACTGTGAAAATTTCAGAAATTTTGGTGCATTTTTCACTGTTTTGGAAAATTGTGTGCCTTTTTTATTCCTTAAAGGCACAGTAATGTTTTTTTGCAAAGTGTGTTTTTACTTGATTAATGTGATTTCTAAGCCTGCTTGTCTTACTATTAGTCTGTTAAACATATCTGTCACCAAGGAAAATCCTTGTTCAATGTGTTTAAAAGCCATGGTGGAACCCCCTCTCAAAATGTGTCCCACGTGTACTGATATGTCTATACATTTTAAAGACCTTATTGTTGCATTTAAAAATGTGGCCCAAGATGATTCTCAAACAGAAGGTAATGAGGTTAGCCCGTTGACCTTTCCCCAAGTGTCACAACCAGTTACGCCCGCTCAAGCGACGCCTAGCACCTCTAGCGCGTCTAACTCTTTTACCTTACAAGATTTGGCGGCAGTTATGGATAATACCCTCTCAGTATTTTTTTTTTTTTTTTTTTTTTTAAATATTGTTTTTTATTGAACAATTTTCAAGTTTACAACAACAACAGGTAGGAATAAGAGAAAAAGGGGAAGGGAGGGGGGGAAAATAAATAAAATTACAAATAGACAAGTAAAATTAAGAACATTATGAAGAAGGGACGAGACGGTATGAGTCATCACAACAATTTTTAGGATTGTAGTAAATCAATTAATTAATTATCAGCCGGGTGGAAGCTAGAAGGGCAATTGACAGCGAGTGCGTTAAGACGAGTACAAAGATGGAGGGGAAGGCGGAGACAGTGTTAGGAAGGAGACAGAAAAGGGAGAAGTGAGAGGAGAGGTTACAGGCGCTAGTGCTGGGGTCTCAGTGGGTTTATGGTTTCCCAATAAAACTTGACAAGGTGGTAGTGTGCCATCCTGTTATTTTTAAAATAATAGTACTCCTCTAGGTGGATTAACTCTTGTGTTCGCGCCTTCCAGGTCTCTATTGTGGGAACTATTTCTGTTTTCCAAGCCCTAGCTATAAGGGATTTCGCTCCATTCAAACAAATCTGGAGGAGATGCGCGCGGAGTTTACAGGACTGTTTGGGTGTGTCATTGAATAGTACCATGGCGGGTGTAATTACAAATGGTGTATCAAATAATGGGGCTACAAATCGTCGTAGAGCCTGCCAAAAGGCCCGCAGCTTAGGGCAGGACCACCATATATGGGTCATGTGACCAACGCCTCCGCAGCTCCTCCAACATCCAGAAGGGGAACCAGGATAAATGCGGGAGAGCCTCAACGGTGTTAAGTACCACCTGGTTATGATTTTGTAATTCATTTCCAAGATTTGGGTGGAGGTGGATGAGCTGTGAGTGCGCTGATACATTTTTTCCCACTGTTCCTCTGAGAATTCCAGTTCCAGCTCAGCCGACCAAGTCTGAGTGGTTTTAGGCAACCGTTTATATAGGCACGCGTCAAGGATTCTCTTAGACAAGGCTAGGGAACCCTTTAGGGCTCCTCCATGTCTGCAAATAGATTCAAAGTGCGTAAGGGGGCGAAGGAGAGAGAGTTTATGGGGGGAGGTTGCTAAAAGGTGCTGTAATTGGGAATATTTAAGCCATTGTCCAAAGGTGCCCTGTAGTACATCTGACAATTCAGGAGCAGATTTCAATGCGCCCAAGTGAAGGAATTCACAAAGTGGAGAAGAGAGGCCTAAGTCAGAAAATCTAGTGTATGTGCTCGCGGTATGGATGCTTTGTAGCCATTCCGTGTTTTGGAAAATTGGGAACATGGGGGAAAAAGGGGAGGAGATTCCAGGAACGTGGTCCAGGATATTGTCCCATGTGCGGAAAATATGTTTATATAGGGGCGAAGTTTTTGTCACTAGCGGTCTATAGGTATGGGGCAGCCAACAGAGAGGGCCTATTTGAGGAGATTGGAGAATGTGTGCATCTAGTAATATCCATGCTTTATCTATGTGTCCTACATGCCAGTCGAGCACACGTTGTAGTGTACCCGCTTGGTAATACTGGGTGATGCATGGGACCGCCAGTCCTCCTTTGATCTTTGGTCGATATAAAGTGTGCCTCGCTACTCTAGGTCTTTTGCTTCCCCATATGAATTTATTAAGGGTCGACTGCAGCTGGTCTAGGTAAGTCTGAGGGAGGTCAATAGGAACTGTCTGGAAAGTATATAGAATAAGAGGCAAGATGGACATCTTAACCACCTGCATTCTGCCCCACCAGGAGAACGGCTTGGATTGCCAATTTTGGCTACTAGATTGGATCCGTTTAAGGAGCGGGATATAATTAGCCTGAAAGAGAGAGCTTATTTTAGGGGTGAGGGCAATACCTAGATATTTTATCTGATCGGTACATAAATGGTATGGGCATATCTCGGAAATGGCCGCAAATTGTTTAGGCTTCATGTTTATATTGAGGATATTAGATTTTTGATCATTTATGTGAAAGTGTGATAGGTTACCAAACCGACGGAACTCTGCTAAGAGGTGAGTAATCGAATTACGGGGGTCGGACAGAGTTAACAAGATGTCGTCGGCATATAGACTGATTTTGTATTCGGAAGGACCTATTGTAATCCCTTTAATGTTAATATTATTCCTAATGTGTGCGGCTAATGGTTCCATTGCTATTGCAAACAGCAAAGGAGAAAGTGGGCACCCCTGGCGGGTTCCATTGTATATTTGAAAGGGATCTGAGAGAGTGTTATTAACTTTGATCCTAGCTGAAGGACTGTCATATAAACTAAAGATTCTATTTATGGTCGTGTCTCCAAAGCCGAATTCCGTCAGAGTCGATTTAAGATATGTCCAGTTCAGTCTGTCGAATGCTTTTTCCGCGTCGGTAGAGACCAGGACTGATTCAATTTTGGAGGTAGACACGTAGTCTATTAAGTGCAATGTTCGGATAGTATTGTCCCTGGCCTCCCGACGCGGAATAAAGCCTGTCTGGTCAGTGTGTATAAGTCGTGGTAGCAGTTTATTAATTCTGGTAGCGATAATTTTGGCATAAATTTTTGCGTCCGTGTTAATTAAGGAGATGGGGCGGTAACTACCCGGAAGATTGGGGGGTTTATCTTGCTTGTGGATCAGGGTAATATGTGCTGACAGCATATCTCTGGAGAAAGGTTCATGATTATCTATTGATTTGAATAAAGTGGCTAAGTGCGGGGCTAGAATGTGCTTAAAAGATTTATAATAGGAATTGGACAGTCCGTCTGGGCCAGGGGTTTTGTGGTTAGGTAGGGATTCAATAGCTGAGAGAATCTCGGCCACTTCGATGGGTGCATCAAGTTGGTCTGACTCCGACTGGGACAAGGTCTGAAGACCTGCACAGCGAACATAATCCTCACATTCCGCTCGAGTTTGGCTGTCATTTAAGGGGGGGAGTTGGTATAAGGACTTGAAAAATGTATGAAACACTCTAGCTATTCCCTTGCTATCTTGAATGTCCACTGAGTCTTGCGAAGATATTTTGTGTATAAAGGAGTTAAGCGTCCTTTGACAAAGCGCTTTGGCCAATAATGTGCCTATCCTATTCCCCTCCGTAAAGTAAAGCTTGCGCAAGAAAAAGGCATGTTTCAGGGCTTCCCTATTGAGATATGCGTTAAGGTCTCTTCTGGCTTTCGTCAGCTTATCCTCTAGAAGTTTGTTGTGTGGTGCAATTGCAAATTCTGTCGCAGCGCTATTTAAATTTGTTGTCAGAGAGTCGAATTCTTTTCTCCTTAGTTTAACTAGGTTTGCTTTATATTTAAGGAAATCCCCTCTGATAACTGCCTTGTGCGCGTCCCACACTATTTGAGATTTCGTCGTGCCATTGTCATTTAGGGCAAAATAATCCGCTAAGGATCGGGTGATCTCCTCGGACAGTTGTACATTCTTAAGCAGTGATTCGTCTAGTCTCCAACAGTATTGGGACACGGGGGCTGAAGGCCAGGAGATCTCTATGGAGACAGCGGAGTGGTCTGTCCATGACACGGGGGTAATGTACGAGTGTCTTGTCAAGTGTAGGTGATTCTGATCAATAAAAATATAGTCGATCCTAGATGAGGATCTCTGGGGATGTGAATAGAAGGTATAGGTTTTTGTCTGGGGGTGATGAAGTCTCCATATGTCCACTAACGTCAGGTTCTGTATTTTACTCTGAATAGAATGCAGTGTGGAGGTAGGTATACAGCTGCGCCCCAGTGAACAGTCCAGCGCCGGTGACAGAGCGACATTAAAGTCACCTGCCAGCAGCACGAGACCAGTAGCTATGGGTGTGAGAATATCTAAAGCCTTCCTAAAGAATTTCGCCTGGTGTTTGTTAGGTGCATATAAGTTCACTAGAGTGACTGGCTGGTTATACAGGGTGCCTATTAAGACTAGGATTCTACCTGTTTCATCTTGATGTTTGGATGTGAGAGAGAAGGGAAGTCTTCTGTGAACCAATATACCCACTCCGTTTGTTTTAGTTGTGTTATGGGCAAAGTATCCCGTTGGGTAGGTGCGAGAGGAGCATGTCGGGGCCGCTGCCAGGGCAAAGTGAGTCTCCTGCATATAGACAATGTCGGCCTCTTGCCTATGAAACCAGTTTAGAGCGACAGACCGCTTGGTCGGGGAGTTAAGACCTTTCACATTTAGTGAAAGGAATTTAACATTAGGGGAGCTCATGACGAATGAGAAGTAAAGTGAATATGGTACGATGATATGTCGCTCTGCGCTGTGTATGAGTTATATTACATGTATGGAGTGTATGGTCACCCACAGAGGAGCACTTACTTGTAACCTTGAGACCCAGCAGTAGAGCAACAATAACAGGATACAACTTGAGAAAAGAGGGAGTAGAGAAGAGTGAGTGAAATCCGGCTTGCTGGAGAGAGAGCACAAGCATAAACATTAGTTCATACAGTAAGAAATATGCATAAAACAACATTTTTAGCATGTAGAGCATTGTTGGATGACATAAAACAAAAGAACTGTAAATAAAACTATTAAAAGTAGAGGGGTTCAAATTAAAAGAAAAACTAAGTGTTGACATCACACTATATAAGGGTATCAAACAAACAATGATGAGAGGGGGAAAAAGAAAACTCTATATTTAGAGCTACGCTCGATGCAACAATAAACTCGGGCTGAATAAAGCTGTCAGGGATTATTGCCTGAGGATGCTACTGTAAGGTAGCCTGTTTAAATTTAGGAAGGAGAGAGAGCGGGGCGTCAAGCAGATTCTCTTGACCATATTCTTGGGCACACATGCTGGGATAATTAGTGCAGAAACCAAGCCCATACATCATGGGATATAGCACATGCATTTTATATAACTGGGGAGGGGAGCAACTTGGAGACAATAAAAAAAACCAAAACAAAAGTCTGCGTGTAGAGTGGTTGTGGTTTTCATGTGATCAAAAAGTCACTAAGTCATTACAATGTACGCTTAGTGAAGCCAACTAAGCGAAGAGAACAACAAATAAGCTTCATACTACACCAAATGAGAGGAAGGAAAGGGCGAACCAAAGCCCTCAGGAGAACTTGATCAAGTAAGTGGTGCAGAAGCAGTATCAGCAGGTTGTGGAGAGTTACAGGTGGTTCTGTTTCTTTTCCTGTTTACTGTCGACCAATTCTGCCGTTGTGGTTTGGGGTGTATATCCTTCAGCTCTAATGCAGGGTGAGGGTGATCATTCAACTTAGGAAGGACAGGTAAAGAGATATTGAGCCCCTTACAAAAAGTCTCTAGATCTTCTGGTGTTCTATAGATATAAGTTTGGGGGCCTCTAATGACTTTGAGACAGAAGGGGAAGCCCCATCTATATTGGATGCCCAGATTTTGAAGGTGCTGAGTAAGGTATCTGGCCTCCTTTCTTTTAGCCAGTGTAATGGGGCTCAAGTCTGCGAATATCTGAAGTTTTGATCCTTCAAATAGAACAGTTTGAGTTTTCCTGGCAGCGTCATATATAGTTTCTTTATCCTTATAATTCTGGAATTTCAGGATCACATCCCTGGGTGGGTCTGAAGGCCTTGGGGGAGGTCGTAGGGCTCTGTGGGCTCTGTCAAGCGGCATGTTTGGGATCTCTAATGGGTTGGCAAGGTGTTTAAATAAATTTTGCAGATAGTCCCCAAGTTGCTGATTCAGTACACTTTCTGGGATGCCGCGGATACGTATATTCTGCCTTCTGCCCCTGTTATCGAGATCTTCAACGTGATGTTGTAGGTCGTCTATGATAACACTTTGCTGATGAAGTTGCCGTGACATTTCCTCATGCTGGTTGTTTATATATTCCGTTCCCTCTTCTAAGTATTCTACCCTGTTGCCCAGTTCATTTAAGTCTTTTCTAACCTCCTTCAGACCTTCTTTAATAAGCTGGCTAACGTGAGTCATCAGCGCTGCAAAGTCATCTTTAGTAGGTAGCGTGCTTAAGTCAGCCTTGGTAAGGGGCCTGGGTGGGGTATGCTGTATTGAGGTTGAGTCTGAGTCTTCTGAATCGCTACCATTTTCTTGCTGTGCATTTATGTGGTCATGTGACAGTGAGTCTAGTGGTTTAAAATATTCCTTCATAGCCAGGTTGGGGCCTTGGGAACTTTTGGAGTTTTTGGGCCCTTTTTGTGGTTTATGGCCCTTCCTAGTCGACATGATGGTGTAAGGCAGTATATACAGGAGCGGCAATTATACAGACTATATCAAGTAAGTGTAGTGTCCTGTTATCTTGCACTTGCCGCTCCCTGTTATAGGCTGTGACGTTATGCCTCAAGGGCCTAGCAGTAGTCAGGGAGGTAGGTGTGCTGACTGACTATGGGGCTAGGGAGGCTTGGCGAGCTGGATGTCCTACTGCTGACCACAGTTTATTGTGTGCTTCTGTAGTGCAAGGAAAAGCCCCCGGGTAAGCATATAAAGTTCCTGACTGGTTAGTCAAGTGGGCCGCAATGGCGGTCGGCTGGAGCTCTAATGTGTGAACGTGCTGGCTATTTGTACAGGGAGAGTGGGAAAAGGTAGTGTCCGAACCTTACCGCAGCGTTCGAAAGTGCTCCCTTATGTCAGCCTGAGAGTAACGGCAAGTTAGCGATGTAGTCAGCCACGTGGGTGACCGCTAGCTCCGTGAGTTGTGGCGCAGTTGAAACAAAGGCTCCTATTTAAGTGTGCGCCGGGTAGCTTTCCCTTGTCTCTCTCTTCAGCGATGTTAGTCGAGTAGTTTAGGCAGGCATATCTCACATTTGGTATCTCATCTGATAGTTGTTATCCCATGTAAAAAGCAGTTTGTTGCAACTGAGCACACGGAGCTCACAGAAACACGGCTTCCATGTTAAGCTGCAGGCTCCGCCCCCCCCTCTCAGTATTTTTATCTAAGCTGCCCGTGTTACCTGCAAAGCGTGATAGCTCTGTTTTAAGAACAGATTATGAGCATTCTGACGCTTTAGTTGCCGTATCCGATATACACTCACAACGCTCTGAAATGGGGGTGAGGGATGTGCTGTCTGAGGGAGAAGTTTCCAATTCGGGAAAGGTTGCTCCTCAGACAGACTCAGATACGTTGGCCTTTAAATTTAAACTAGAACACCTCCGCTTATTGCTCAGGGAGGTATTAGTTACTCTGGATGACTGTGACCCTTTGGTGGTCCCAGAGAAATTGTGTAAAATGGACAAGTACCTAGAAGTTCCTGTTTACACTGATGTGTTCCCGGTCCCTAAGAGGATTGTGGATATAGTAACTAGGGAGTGGGATAGACCAGGTATTCCGTTTGTTCCCCCTCCTGTTTTTAAGAAAATGTTCCCCATATCTGACACCATGCGGGACTAGTGGCAGACGGTCCCTAAGGTGGAGGGGGCTGTTTCTTCACTTGCTAAACGCACAACCATACCAATTGAGGACAGTTGTGCTTTAAAAGACACTATGGATAAAAAATTAGAGGGTTTACTTAAGAAAATTTTTGTTCATCAAGGTTTTCTTCTCCAACCTATAGCGTGCATTGTTCCTGTAACTACTGCAGCTGCTTTCTGGTTCGAGGCGCTGGAAGATGCGCTCCAGACGGAGACCTCATATGAGGATATTATGTACAGAATTAAGGCTCTTAAGCTGGCTAATTCTTTTATCACAGATGCCGCTTTCCAACTAGCTAAGTTAGCGGCAAAGAATTCAGGTTTTGCCATTCTGGCGCACAGGGCGCTATGGCTCAAGTCTTGGTCGGCCGATGTGTCGTCAAAATTCAAACTGCTGAACATCACTTTCAAAGGAAAGACCCTTTTCGGGCCTGAATTGAAAGAGATTATCTCAGAAATCACTGGGGGAAAAGGCCATGCTCTCCCTCAGGACAAATCCTTTAAGACAAAGAACAAACAAAATAATTTTCGTTCCTTTCGAAATTTAAGGAGCGGTCTCGCTTCATCCTCCCCTGCTTCAAGATGGAGACCATTCGGACAATCTTACCAATTATCCAGGAGGGTCAATATATGACTACTGTGGATCTAAAGGATGCGTATATATACATTCCTATCCACAAAGATCATCACCAGTTTCTCAAGTTCGTCTTTCTGGACAAGAATTATCAGTTTGTGGCTCTCCCTTTCGGGTTGGCCACTGCTCCCAGAATTTTCACAAAGGTGCTAGGGTCTCTCCTGGCGGTGCTAAGACCGCGGGGCATAGCAATGGCGCCTTATCTAGACGACATCTTAATTCAGGCGTCAACTTTCCAAAGAGCCAAGTCTCACACGGAAATTGTAGTGGCCTTTCTGAGGTCTCACGGGTGGAAGGTGAACATCAAAAAGAGTTCTCTCTCCCCCCTCACAAAAGTTCCCTTCCTAGGAACACTAATAGACTCGGTAGAAATGAAAATATTTCTGACGGAGGTCAGAAAGTTAAAACTCTTAACTACTTGCCGAGCTCTTCATTCCATTCCTCGGCCATCTGTAGCTCAGTGCATGGAGACAATCGGATTAATGGTTGTGGCAATGGACATAGTCCCTTTTGCACGGATACACCTCAGACCACTGCAACTATGCATGCTCAAACAGTGGAATGGGGATTATGCAGATTTGTCTCCTCAAATACAGTTGGACCAGGGGACCAGAGATTCTCTTCTCTGGTGGTTGTCTCAGGATCACCTGTCTCAGGGAATGTGTTTCCGCAGACCAGAGTGGATCATCGTAACGACCGACACCAGTCTGTTGGGCTGGGGTGCAGTCTGGGACTCCCTGAAAGCTCAGGGCTTATGGTCTCGGGAAGAAGCTCTTCTCCCGATAAACATTCTGGAACTGAGGGCGATTTTCAACGCGCTTCAGGCATGGCCTCAGCTAGCTGCTGCCAAATTCATCAGATTTCAGTCAGACAACATCACGACTGTAGCTTACGTCAATCATCAAGGCGGGACAAGGAGTTCCCTAGCAATGATGGAAGTAACCAAAATAATCAGATGGGCGGAGGATCACTCTTGCCATCTCTCAGCAATTCACATTCCAGGAGTAGACAACTGGGAGGCGGATTTTCTAAGTCGTCAGACTTTTCACCCGGGGGAGTGGGAACTCCACCTGGAGGTATTTGCCCAGCTGACTCAGCTATGGGGCACTCCAGAATTGGATCTGATGGCGTCCCGTCAGAACACCAAACTTCCTCTTTACGGGTCCAGGTCCCGGGATCCCCAGGCGGTGCTGATAGATGCTCTAGCAGCGCCTTGGTCCTTCAATCTGGCCTATGTTTTTCCACCGTTTCCTCTCCTCCCTCGTCTGGTTGCCAGAATCAAGCAGGAGAGGGCTTCAGTGATTCTAATAGCGCCTGCGTGGCCACGCAGGACCTGGTGTGCAGACCTAGTGGACATGTCATCTGTGCCACCATGGACTCTGCCAATGAGGCAGGACCTTCTACTTCAAGGTCCTTTCAAACATCCAAATCTAATTTCTCTGCGTCTGACTGCTTGGAGATTGAACGCCTAATTCTATCAAAGCGTGGTTTCTCTGAGTCGGTTATTGATACCCTGATTCAGGCTAGAAAGCCTGTCACCAGGAAAATCTACCATAAGATTTGGCGAAAATATATTTTTTGGTGCGAATCCAAGGGTTACTCATGGAGTAAGATTAGGATTCCCAGGATATTGTCCTTTCTCCAAGAAGGATTGGAGAAAGGATTATCAGCTAGTTCCTTAAAAGGACAGATATCTGCTTTGTCTATTCTTTTACACAAACGTCTGGCAGAGGTACCAGACGTTCAAGCGTTTAGTCAGGTTTTAGTCAGAATCAAGCCTGTTTATAGACCTGTGGCTCCGCCATGGAGTCTGAATTTATTTCTTTCAGTTCTGCAAGGGGTTCCGTTTGAACCTTTACATTCCATAGATATTAAGTTTTTATCTTGGAAAGTTTTGTTTTTGGTAGCTATCTCTTCTGCTCAAAGAGTTTCAGAGTTATCTGCTTTGCAGTGTGACTCACCTTACTTGGTGTTCCACGCAGATAAGGTAGTTTTGCGTACCAAACCCGGTTTTCTTCCTAAGGTTGTGTCTATTAGAATAATAATCAGGAAATTGTTGTTCCTTCCCTGTGTCCTAATTCTTCTTCAAAGAAGGAACGTCTGTTACACAATCTTGATGTGGTTCGTGCTTTAAAGTTCAATTTACAAGCAACTAAGGATTTCAGACAAACAACTTCATTGTTTGTCATCTATTCTGGTAAAAGGAGAGGTTAGAAGGCGACTGCTACCTCTCTTTCCTTTTGGCTGAAAAGCATCATCCGTCTGGCCTATGAGACTGCTGGCCAGCAACCTCTTGAAAAAATTACTGCTCATTCTACCAGAGCAGTGGCTTCCACATGGGGTTTTAAAAATGAGGCTTCTGTTGAACAGATTTGTAAGGCAGTGACTTGGTCTTCGCTGCATACCTTTTCCAAATTCGATACTTTTGCTTCTTTGGAGGCTATTTTTGGGAGAAAGGTTTTACAAGCAGTGGTGCCTTCCATTTAAGGTACCTGTCTTGTTCCCTCCCTTCATCCGTGTCCTAAAGCTTTGGTATTGGTATCCCACAAGTAAAGGATGAATCCGTGGACTGGATACAACTTACAAGAGAAAACAGAATTTATGCTTACCTGATAAATGACTTTCTCTTGTGGTGTATCCAGTCCACGGCCCGCCCTGGCTATTAAGTCAGGTAGATCTTTTTGTTTAAACTACAGTCACCACTGCACCCTATGGTTTCTCCTTTTTCTTCCTAACCTCCGGTCGAATGACTGGGGGGTGGAGCTAGGGGGGGGAGCTATATGGACAGCTCTGCTGTGTGCTCTCTTTGCCACTTCCTGTTGGGAAGGAGAATATCCCACAAGTAAAGGATGAATCCGTGGACTGGATACACCACAAGAGAAAGTAATTTATCAGGTAAGCATAAATTCTGTTTTTCTGTGAAAGTTCTTTTTAAAAAAACAACAACGTTTTTTAGAGACTTTATAATCTGCCATTCCCCCTCTCACTGAAAATAAGTTGTTTATGTCTACATTTCACCTGGTGGTTGCCCACCTTAATGCTCTTATATTATTATTTTATTCAGGTTCTTCTGATCTACAGTGGAAGGCTTTCAGTTTTTAATTTGTGGTTGTTCCATCTTGGGCTTCATCATAATTTTATAGAAATGTTACAGACTTAAGTAGTCCTTGATGAATGCAGTCTACAGATGAAGCAGTTTTCCGGTCTTTATTCTGATTCTTTAGAATTTGTTGTATCTGATTCATTTAATCAAAAGCCTTCTAGTGCCAAATTTAAGGCTCCTCTGCAACATCATATACAAGTTTCCTATGTAGAAACGTTACCATATCCTGCTTTAAGAAGAGTGCTGCATGTTTGCATACTCTCTCCAATACGTTGTCTAAGTATGCGTCAACTTAGACAAAACTTTCTGACTGTCTGGAGTATCAATCAATCAAAATAAACTGAAGGGTTGCAGGCATTAACTATTCATACTGCTTACCCATCTCTTAAGCTCTATGGCATCACAGCCTTGATAAAATATTCATTAGTGGTGTTAGACCACTCCATACTTCCCTTAAATTTAATAAACCTAACCTAGTTTGGCAGATGACCCAATAGGCATTGTGTTCTATCAATTAAAAGCTGCCCAATTTTCTTCTCATAGGACTTCTAAGAGTACTATACTATAACTATAATTGTAGATTGTTACAGAAGCATTAGTTATTTTGTTGTGAAGAGCTTATTTCCCAGCAGCAATGCCTGAACCAGCAAGCCAGCGCCTAAGAAGGGCTCCAAGAAAACTGTAACAAGTATCATTTCATAAAGAGTTAACTTTTTTTTCAGCTTTTAGAAACTATTGCCTAAATACACGTTTGCTGGCCTCAGCTCTAAGTTTAGTGATAACCAATCCCATTGTCTAATCACCTCTGGAGCCAGACTGCTAATTGATAAGATGAACTTGTAAACTTGTTATTTTAAGTACTGTAATCCTATTGTGGCCTGTCAAAGGACAGTGCTCTCTATCTAAATGTGTGATGGGGGATTTTGTGCTTCCCCCCCTCTCCCCCTGGGAGTGCCCTGTGTGCATGTAACCTTAATAAAAAGCAGGCTGGGCATCCCAGTCCTGAGTTCTTGTTTGACCCTCAATCGCAGCGTTGACTCGTTTTTGTGGGCAGAAGGGTATCCTAGCTGTACTGCAGCTAAGGGAGATTATTCTATATTTGCGAGACTCATATAGAATACTATGGAAAGCAGCTTCTCCCCTCTTTAGCAATAGGGATCCAGGCTACTAAGCGGTCCATCTCTCAGCGAGACTAAGGGTAACCGTAACATTTGGCGGCAGCAGCGGGATTTTCCTGGATTTCCTAGGAGAGGTACAGAACGGATGGAGAGCGCTTACGAAAAATTGAAGCGTACAACCCTAAAGGATTTACTTGAAAGCAGAGGGGGGTACGCCAGCAACTGGCCGAGGAGAGAGCTGATCGCAGAATTGACCGAACTGGATCAGAGCTTCACAATGGCGGAAACACCGACCACGATTAGTGACGAAAAAACCAGGATTGTTCGGGAAAGGCTCTCATTATACGGGCCGAACCCCTCCATGGAATTGGTACAGCAGTTGATGGCGGAGGCGGACGAGGATATACGAGAGACTCGAGCCCACGAACTCAACCTAGTGAACGCACACCGCAATGCTGAAGCCCCGCAGGTAATCATCCCTGTCGAAAATGCTGGGAGGCCCAAGATACCCTATGCGGCATTTCGACCCTTCCTAGAGAGCGAGACAGGGATTGATGAATATTTGGCGGACTTCGAAAGGCAATGTGCCCTGCACCAGATTCCCAACAGAGAGTGGCCCACGATATTGTCTGGGAAACTATCCGGGCGAGCCCTGGAAGCCTTTCGTACTCTGGGTGCTGAGGAAGTGACACAGTATGAGCTAGTTAAGGAGACACTGTTGCGACGGTACGCTGTAACTCCGGACACGTATCGCCGACAGTTTCGGGGCACGGAAAAGAAGCCTAACAATACCCATATGGAATGGGCGCACTGAATGCGGAGAGCGGCAAATCACTGGCTGAACGGAAGTAAAGCGGTGACTGGGGAGGAAATTTTACAATTGTTTCTCTTAGAACATTTTTATAATGGCATGGAACAGCAAGGGAAGGAATGGCTGCGAGACAGGCGGCCTTCTACCTTAGAAGAAGCAGCCAAATTGGCCGATGAACATTATGACTCCCGAGCTCCAGCACGGGTCGAACCCAGAGAGGTTTACCGTACACCCCCTCGTGCTGAATTCCGAGCCCCGGTGCCCACAGGGCCGTCCGACACTCAGGACCACCCAATAACAGCTCTGAGCATCCCAGACCGACTTGCCACCGATGCAAGCAACCAGGGCATTTCATGGCTAGCTGCCCCCTTAATACGCACCAGACACCCAGGAATTACAATTACCCCTCTGGGTCCTATTGTCCGGCCCGGGCCCTCTGTGTTAACCAAGAGGCCCCTATGGAGGGATATGTGGGGCCGCTTCACGAGGCAGACCCTGTATATGCTGCCTCAGATAACCGCCAGCACCATCGGCAGAGGGTATGGCTCGAGGGGCGATCTACCGAGGGATTGCGAGACACAGGGGCTACTATCACGCTGGTACAGAGTCATTTGGTGCCAGAGCACAAGCGATCCGGACAGACTGTGGCCATTAGAGTGGCGGGGGGGGATGTGTACAAAATTCCAACAGCTAAAGTGCATCTTGATTGGGGAGCGGGAAAGGGGGCTGTGAACGTGGGCCTAATGGATAATTTACCTGCCGAAGTACTACTGGGCAACGATTTGGGCCCCATGACTTCTGCCTATGCTCCAGTATGCAACAACGAGGCGGACCCAGTGACTACACGGGCCCAAGCCCGGACGGAGCGAGAGCTCTCACCAGTGCGGGAGACACAGGTAAGACCTCCCCCGACCTTGCCTGACAGGTTAGGCCCCATACCCTGGGACACCCCAGATGCTTTCGAGGCAGAGTCTAAGACTGACCCGACCTTACAAAAGTACCGGGAACGAGCAGAGACCGGAGGGGGCGGGGCAGATAACGAAACATTCTTATGGGAAAAAGGGAAACTATACCGCTGGACAGAGAAAAGGGGACAGCGTAGGCGACAGCTGGTAGTGCCCCACAAATACCGTCAAGAAATCCTCAAAATAGGCCACGACATCCCCTTAGCAGGCCACCTAGCCGTAACCCTTACCCTACACCGCATTACTCACACGTTCTTTTGGCCAGGGGTGCACGCTGACGTTAGAACTTACTGTAACACCTGCGATGTGTGTCAACGAGTAGGAAGGCGAGGCGATCACCCTAAAGCCCATCTAGTAAATATGCCCATTGTAGAGGAACCCTTCAGCCGGGTTGCTATTGACCTAGTGGGACCACTGGCTAACCCTAGTCCCTCCAGTAAGCGCTACATTCTTACCGTAGTGGACTACGCTACCAGGTACCCAGAGGCTGTCGCCCTATCCAACATACAAGCGGATACGGTAGCGAATGCACTAGTACAGGTGTTCTCCCGGGTAGGATTTCCAAAAGAAATCCTATCCGACCGAGGCACCCAATTTACGGCTGAATTGACCCAACAACTCTGGCAGGTTTGCAAAATTAAGTCCCTCCTGAGCTCCCCATACCACCCCCAGACGAACGGGCTGTGTGAGAGGTTCAATGGGACCCTCAAGCAAATGCTCAAGACGTTCACTCAGGAATACCGAGACTGGGAACGCTTCCTGCCGCACCTCCTATTTGCTTATCGGGAGG
Organism: Bombina bombina; assembly: GCF_027579735.1. Taxonomy (NCBI): domain Eukaryota; kingdom Metazoa; phylum Chordata; class Amphibia; order Anura; family Bombinatoridae; genus Bombina; species Bombina bombina. The sequence continues at coordinate 586,205 of NC_069505.1, forward strand.
TGCCCCAGGAAACGACAGGGTTCTCTCCCTTCAAGTTGCTCTACGGAAGAAAGGTACGGGGACCCCTAAACCTGATCCGGGAGCACTGGGAGGGAGAGATGGAGGCTGACGGTGTCCCCATTGTGCCATACGTGCTGGAACTCAGGGACCGAATGGAGCAATTAGCCAAATCCGTGTGGGCTAATCTCCAGTTGGCCCAGAGAAGACAGAAAGTATGGTACGATTGGGGGGCCCGAAAGAGAATCTTCACCATAGGACAAAAGGTGTTAGTACTTAAGCCGGTGAAGACAAATTGCAGGCGTCCTGGCAGGGTCCCTACCAGATCGTAGAGAAAAGGGGAGACACCACTTATGTGATAGCTAGCTGCCATGACAACAATCTTAGAAAGACATTCCATGTAAACATGCTCAAGGAATATTTTGAGCGACCAGAGAACGTGACGGCCGTATGTTGTTCCCCTCAGGAAGACCCCGACAGTTTACCCATTCCAGACCTATTAGAAAAGAGTCTCCCCACAGGTATAGTGGCGCAGGTTCAGATAGGGGACCGACTTAGCCCCACTGAAAGGGAGCAGCTCAACCAACTCCTCCAGTCCAAACACCTCACCTTCTCCCTGAAGCCAGGGTACACTACTTTAACCACCCACCAGGTAGATACTCCGGGACAAGCTCCCTTGCGCCAGGCTCCGTACCGAATCCCCGAAGCAGTTAGGACAGGAATGAAGAAGGAGATCGATGAGATGCTCCAGCTCAGGGTAATTGAGCCCTCCGATAGTCCCTGGGCCTCCCCAGTTGTCTTGGTGCCCAAGAAAGATGGGACCACCCGGTTCTGCGTAGACTATCGGAGGCTCAATGAAAATACCGTGACGGACGCTTACCCTATGCCCAGGGTAGACGAGCTACTCGATCGTATAGCCAGGGGAAATTACCTGACCACTATTGACCTCTGCAAAGGTTACTGGCAGATTCCCCTGGCCCCGGAGGCTATCCCCAAGTCGGCATTCGTCACCCCATTCGGCTTATATCAGTTTAGGGTAATGCCGTTTGGGATGAAGAATGCCCCAGCTACATTCCAGCGCTTGGTGGATAGGCTCCTGGATGGCTTCCAGAGTTTTGCTTGCGCCTACCTGGACGACATAGCGATCCACAGTGAGTCCTGGGAGGACCACTTAGCTCATGTCGGAATGGTTCTGGATCAGATCCGGGCTGCTGGCCTGACTCTGAAGCCAGAAAAATGCCACTTTGGGATGGCCGAGGTACAGTACCTGGGTCACCGGGTGGGGTGTGGAAAGCAGCGACCAGAGCCGGCCAAAATAGAAGCTGTCGCCAATTGGCCCACCCCCATCACTAAGACTCAGGTCCTAGCCTTCCTGGGCACGGCAGGGTACTATAGACGGTTCGTACCAGACTACAGCACACTTGCCAAACCCCTGACTGACTTGACCAAGAAGAACTTACCTCGACAGGTCCTGTGGTCTCCCCACTGTGAAACGGCTTTCCAGGCTCTCAAAAATGCTCTAATTAACGCTCCTGTCTTGGCGGCCCCAGCCCTTAACAAACGTTTTATCGTCCATACAGATGCTTCCATGTTCGGACTGGGAGCCGTCCTCAGCCAAGTAGGCGAAGATGGAGGGGAGCATCCAGTTGCCTACATCAGCCGGAAGCTCCTGCCCCGCAAAGTCAGCTATGCAGCGGTCGAAAAGGAGTGTTTGGCTTTGGTGTGGGCATTAAAGAAATTGACTCCCTATTTATATGGTCAGGAGTTCACTCTGGTCACCGACCATAACCCGTTGGTGTGGCTGAACCGGGTCTCTGGAGATAACGGCAGGCTATTACGTTGGAGCTTATCGTTGCAACCCTTCAATTTCACCATTACTTACAGACCTGGGAAACAGAATGGCAACGCCGACGGGTTGTCCAGACAAACCGACCTCAGCCCCGCATAACCAGCGGTCTGGACAGCCTTAGTCTGCCCCGAAAAGGGGTCAGACCGTGTCTGCCAGAGTGTTCCACAGAAAGGGAGCACTGTTACAGAAGCATTAGTTATTTTGTTGTGAAGAGCTTATTTCCCAGCAGCAATGCCTGAACCAGCAAGCCAGCGCCTAAGAAGGGCTCCAAGAAAACTGTAACAAGTATCATTTCATAAAGAGTTAACTTTTTTTTCAGCTTTTAGAAACTATTGCCTAAATACACGTTTGCTGGCCTCAGCTCTAAGTTTAGTGATAACCAATCCCATTGTCTAATCACCTCTGGAGCCAGACTGCTAATTGATAAGATGAACTTGTAAACTTGTTATCTTAAGTACTGTAATCCTATTGTGGCCTGTCAAAGGACAGTGCTCTCTATCTAAATGTGTGATGGGGGATTTTGTGCTTCCCCCCCTCTCCCCCTGGGAGTGCCCTGTGTGCATGTAACCTTAATAAAAAGCAGGCTGGGCATCCCAGTCCTGAGTTCTTGTTTGACCCTCAATCGCAGCGTTGACTCGTTTTTGTGGGCAGAAGGGTATCCTAGCTGTACTGCAGCTAAGGGAGATTATTCTATATTTGCGAGACTCATATAGAATACTATGGAAAGCAGCTTCTCCCCTCTTTAGCAATAGGGATCCAGGCTACTAAGCGGTCCATCTCTCAGCGAGACTAAGGGTAACCGTAACATAGATATTCAAGAATCCTACTCCTCAGTGATATTAATATTTGGGGCTTGAATGCCTAACCTCTTTCTTTGCATTAATCTTAGCTACAAGTGTTTTAGAAAACATAATCTTTTAATGTGCCATATTTTATTTACCATTACCAAAGTGTTTTTCAGAGTTAACAAGTTTCCATATGAGAAGCAAGATATCAGTTTTTTATGACCCATAAACAAGTAGTAAAGATCAAAGGAATAATAATATTTCTTGTGCCAGTATATAAATATTGGTTCAAAACCAAGGAGTGGTTTAAATTCATAGGGCCAATTACCCAGGGGTTTGGAGGATTTGGCTATAGATGACTCAATTAACACTAAGGGGTCGATTTATCATTGCCCAAATCGTCCCCAATGCACCTGTTTCCGTGCTAACCTTCAGGCTTCCCGGAAACAGGAGTTAAGAAGCAGCGGTCTTAAAAACGCTGCCTCTTAACTCATACGCCTCCTCTGAGGCTGCGGTCTGCAATTCGCCCAATCGTGTACGATCGGGTTGATTGACACCCCCTGCTAGCGGCCAATTGGCCACGAATCTGTAGGGGGTGGCATTACACAAGCAGTTCACCATAACTGCTTGTGCAATGGTAAATGCCGACAGCTTATGCTGTCAGCATTCAGCGATGTCAGCCAGACATTGATAAATCGGCCCCTAAATATCTTCTTCTTGTGCATAAATAATTAAGGAATCTGAAACGGATCTACAAACTCTGTATGGAGAGCATGAAGCATTCTTTTTAATTGGGGGGTGTTCATTTGAAATAAAGTTTTAGAAGAACAAACATAAATATACAGTTGCAGATCTATATAAAATTTCCTTCCTTATTGTTTGGGGATTTTGTTGGTAAAATGTAACATTTTACACTAATTTATAATTGTATATAATTCTTTCATTCCCTAATACACCTTTTTTGAGAATATATAATTTGTTTTAGATAGCTCTTGAACATATGAAGCTAAAACAGATGAGAAAATATTTTTTTATACTAGACATGGGGGTATGATAAAGTCCATGTTAAACTTTCTATGTTGGTGAATGCTTCTGTGTAAAAGAGACAAAAAACATGGAAATGTCCTTTTTGTCAGAAAAAAATATATTCCCTATCATTTGACAGTTCAGTCTATTTTAATATGTAGCTAACGCGTTTTTATGCAAATTGTACTTTTTAAAAGATGTATCTCAAGTGCAACTCAAGTACTTTTATATTTTACAGATGGAGCCATGGACAACACTTTTCCAGAAATTTGTCATATTCCACTTAGTTTCCAGAATTGCAAGCTTGAAGATATCAGCGTTACTCAAACATATGAAAAAGTAAAATGCAACAGAAGAAGTACACCGTACATGAGTTTAAAAAAGTGTGTAAGAATTATGGGTAACAAAAAATGTTATACTGATGGTGATTTCACTGAAGAGCTGTTTCCCATGAATGTGGAAAACATAGGAACAGAAGCTATAAGTATTAAACTGTATCATATTGAGAACCCCAAAGCCCAAAATATCCCCAAGAACCTAACAGTAACAGAGTGTAATTTTAGTGAACATACTAAAAAGCTCATTAGTCAGTTAGTTTATGCATCCGATCACATTGCACAAAACAGGGAGAAACAATATAATTGCCCCAATTGTCAGAAAAGTTTTTCTTGTAATGCTGATCTATTTAAGCATCAATCTGAATGTTGTTATATCAAGTCACATGTTAGACCGTTTAATAGTTATATAGAGGAGCGTTCATTTGTATGTCAAGAATGTGGGAAAGCTTTCAAGCGGAAATCACATTTAAACAGACATCTGAGGATTCATACCAGAAAAAAAACATTTGCGTGTTCTGTATGCGGTAAATGTTTTGCAGATAATGCACATCTTGCTAGACATTTTAAGGTTCACTCTGGAGAAAGATCATTTGAATGTCCTGAATGTAAAAAATGTTTTGGCCGGAAATCACATCTAGATAGACATCAGCTTCTTCACATAGAAAAAAAACCATTTCCATGTTTAGAATGTGGAAAATGCTTTACAAATAACTCACAACTGCTTAAACATCAGACAGTTCATCCAGAATTAAGAACATTTAATTGTACAGATTGTGGTAAATGTTTTAGCAATAATGCATATCTTGCAATACATCAGCAGATCCATGTGAAAGAAAACCCAATCGCATGTTTTGAATGTGGGAAATGTTTCAGACATGAGTCACAACTTCTTATACATCAACGGATTCATATTGAAAAGAAACCATTTGTATGTCCTGATTGTGGAAAATGTTTCTGCCATAATTCACAGCTTATTATACATCAACGGATCCACACAGGTGAGAAACCATTTCTATGTCTTGTATGTGGAAAATGCTTTAGATTAAAATCTCAGCTTGTTGTGCATCAGAGGACTCACACAGGAGAGAAACCATTTGTGTGTTCTGAGTGCGGAAAATGTTTCAGTCAGAAGCCCAATCTTGTTACTCATCAAATGATTCACACTGGAGACATCCCAATTACCTGCGTTGAATGTGGAAAAGGATTTAGCCATAAGTCTCAATTTGTTATACATCAGCGGATTCACACAGGAGAGAAACCGTTTGTATGTTCTGATTGTGGCAAAGCTTTCAGACTGAAATCACAATTAGTTATACATCAGCGGACTCATACAGGTGAAAAACCGTTTGCATGCATTGAATGTGGGAAGCGATTTAGCCAGAAAACAAATCTTGTTACTCATCAAATGAGTCATACAGGAATGAAACCTTTTGAATGTTCAGTTTGTGGAAAATGTTTTAATAACAAGGCATACCTTGTTTCACATCAGCGGATTCATTCAGGAGATAACCAGATAATATGTGCTGAATGTGGGAAATGTTTCTGTCATAAGTCACAGTTTATTATACATCAGAGAATTCATACAGGTGAGAAACCATTTATATGCTCTGATTGTGGCAAAGCTTTCAGACTTAAGTCACAGCTTGTTATACATCAGAGGATTCACACAGGAGAAAAACCATTCACGTGCCCTGAATGTGGGAAATGTTTTAGTCAAAAGACAAATCTCGTTACACATCGACGACTACATACAGAAATGAAACCATATGTCTGCTCTGATTGTGGAAAATGTTTCACTCAAAAGACCAATCTGGTTACACATCAAATGATTCACACTGGACTGAAACCTTTTTCATGTTCTAAATGTGGGAAATGTTTCAATAATAAGGCTTACTTGGTCATGCATCAGCGTGTACATACTCGAGCTAACTCAATAGCATGTGCTGAATGTGGTAAATGCTTTACTCATAAATCACAATTTATTATACATCAACGGATTCACACAGGAGAGAAACCATTTGTATGCTTGTACTGTGTAAAATCCTTCCGATTAAAGTCCCAGCTTGTCGTACATCAACGGATTCACACTGGAGAGAGGCCATTTGTATGTACAGTATGTGGAAAAGGCTTCAGTCAGAAAACAAATCTTGTTACTCATCAAAGGGGACATTCAGAAGTAAAGCCATTTGTGTGTACAGAATGTGGAAAAGGTTTTACGCAGAAGACAAATCTTGTTACACATCAGATGATTCACACTGGACTAAAACCATTTGCGTGCTCCCAGTGTGGAAAGTGCTTTAATAATAAGGCATACTTAGCTATACATAAAAGAATTCATACAGGTGAGAAGCCATTTGCATGCTCTGTATGCGGCAAATGCTTTCGACAGAGAACTAATCTTGTTACACATCAAAGGTTACATTCTGGGAAAAAACCATATGGATGTTCTGAGTGTGGAAAGTGGTTTACAGATAACTCACAACTTATTAAACACTTTAAGATACACAGCGGAGAAAAACCATTTGCTTGTTCTGAATGTCAAAAGTGTTTCAGATTAAAAGAACATCTTGATAGACATCAGAAAATTCACACTGGAGACAACACTGTTTCATGTGTTGAATGTGGCAAGTCTTTCAGTCATAAGTCACAATTGGTTATACATCAACGAATCCATACTGGTGAAAAACCATTTATATGCCCTGAATGTGGTAAATGTTTCACCCAAAAGACAAATCTTGTAAAGCACCAAATAATCCACACTGGTATTAAACCTTATGCATGTTCTAAATGTGGGAAGTGTTTTAACAATAAAGCATATCTTGTAACACATCAGCGGATTCACACAGGAGAAAAACCATTTGCTTGTTCTGAATGTGGAAAACGCTTCACCCAGAAAACAAATCTTGTCACTCATCAGATGATTCATTCTGGAATGAAACCATTTGCGTGCCCTAAATGTGGGAAATGCTTTAATAATAAGGCATATCTTGCAATACATCAACGTACTCACACAGGATATAATCCAATTTCATGTTCCGATTGTGGAAAGTGTTTTAGCCATAAATCCCAATTACTTATACATCAACGGATTCACACAGGAGAAAAGCCATTTTCTTGTTCTGTTTGTGGCAAATCTTTTAGACTGAAATCGCAGCTTGTTATACATCAGCGGACACACACAGGTGAAAAACCATTTGCTTGTTCTGATTGTGGAAAACGTTTCAACCAAAAGACAAATCTTATCACACATCAAAGACTTCACACGGGACAGAAGCCGTTTGAATGCACAGAATGTGGGAAAACGTTCAGTCAAAAAACAAATCTTGTTACGCATAAAAAATTACACATGGGTAAACGACCTTTCACATGTTTTAAATGTGGAAAATGTTTTAGTCAAAAAACAAATCTTGTTACACATCAAAAACTTCACACTTGAATTTGCACTTTTGTATTATATAGGAAATTACTTCTAGTAAAGCAACAACATTAACACAATGAGGGCACAACCAACACAGGGTACCATAAAAGAGCCTCAGTATATTTTTTTGGTGAAATAAAGAAATTAGTGCTCACTCACATCTGAGAAAAATGAAGTCCAGCGCTATGGTCATTGCCAGTTAAGTTGACTTCTTCCATAAGAGAAACTGCTGAAACTACACTTGACTTGACAAAGGGTGTCTGGAACCATTACATATGTTGTGTTCTGTTGTCAAGCTGATTATAGGCTACCAATATTGTTTTATTTATTATGTATTTTACATTTAGTAGTTCTTTATTACACTGTAGTTTTCCTTTTTCTTTGAGTATGTTGTGACAAATGAATTGGAGTGAATTGTTCCAATATAGGAATAAACAGTATCCTCTTTGCTTCTGGAGTTATCCTGTATACTGTTGCTCTATTATAGAACCATATATTGATCGTGCCCACATTGCACCAACCTTGTGGATTTTTACTGGGACAGTAATGTCACAATTAAACTTTCATAATTCAGATAGACTCTGTGCAATTTTCAGCAACTTTCCAATTCACTTCTGTTATCTATTTTGCTTTGGTCTCTTTGTAGTCTTTTTAAAAAAAGCATAGCTAGATAGGCTCAGAAACAGCAATACACTACTGTGAGATAGTTTCTGATTGGTGTCTACACTTATACACCTCTTGTCATTGGCTTACTGCATGTGTTCAGCTAGCTCACAGTAGTGCTTTGCTGCTCATCCAACAAGGATTCCAAGAGAATGAAGTGAATGAAGCACATTAGATAATAGAAGTAAATTAAAAAATCGTTTTAAATTGTTTGCTGTCTGAATCATGTTCATTTAAGGAAGTCTGCTGTTAATAATTAAGTGATGCGTTGTTTGATATTACTGTTTATATAATGTAATGAGAAGACAATGAGTTGCATTTACAATATATGATTATATGTAAAGGAGTAGCAAACAATAGAATGGCACTGCATATAAGTATCTCTATTTTACAATATATATGCTGCTGTAAATAGTGAGGACAGTACAGCAACAACAGAGGAAAACAAATAAAACCATTATAGCTTTTCTAGACCTTCTTTTACAGGTACTGTCTTTGCATTGTATATTTGTATATGCAGTGTCTATATACACTGTCCTGTACCGACCCTTTAACGTTCTGAAGTGCATTACTGAGATACAACCATTAGCTGTGTAAATTTGCACGTTGTATATCAACTACATGTCCAAAACACTAAATGTTAAGTGCAAAGTCTCTTTAATTCATGTGCAAAAAATGTCTTAGTAATCTGTGACACAGTTTTAGATAAATATTTATTGCTGGTAATTTATGCTTTCGAGGGGACTTCACATAAAGTGCAGTAACTCATTTTCTTATGTCACGCTTCTAGGTGTGTGTGCTGCCAATACTGTAACTATTATAAGAATGAGAGCTACCTGTATGTTTCTTGTTGGTGTGTATATATATATATATATATATATATATATATGTTTGTGTGTGTATATATATATATTTCTATGTGTGTGTGTGTGTGTATGTATGTATGTATATATATATATATATATACTCTTAACATATCAGCTCCCAGGGTGCCCACGAACTCCGCATACAGAAAGGTTTCCACAAAAGGCAAGCACTCACTGGCGTTTTATAAAAAAAACAACAGCTTTTACTGTACAACAAATCAGTCTCTTGGACAGACCCACAGTGCTTTCTTACCCTGAGTCGACCGGTCCTGGGGAAAATAGACTCAGCCGTAATCGTAGCTGCAGTCAAAAGGTCTAAGCTAACCTTTTAAGCACCTGTAGGTACTATAATTGGCTAAAAACAATAGCCCAGAATTAACCCCTAGTCTCCACCCCTAATCATGAACATATCTTATACAGCTTTTTAAGCGTTGTATATAACACAAATACATATGTTTAAATGTGATGCATTATAATACATTTGGGAAAATTCTATTTTCAGCATAATCAACAGAATACCCGAATAGTAACCTTTATACAATTTCAAGAGACTCTGTACATGTTTGTAAACCATAAACAGGGCATTTGGCCCATAGCAGCATATGCAGATATACAAATTTACCAGTAATATGTACAAATCCTATGGCTCGTTTATTAGACGTATTCCTTTCAAATTAGTATCAACTGACTTATTTTCTAAGCTAGGATTATCAAAATTACTTTTGCAAAAAACCTAATATATAATGTATAAAACGCCTTCAGAAATTGTGTGGATAGCTTGCTAACACCAAACTGGTACAATTTAATAAAAAAAAGAGTCTATACCTCAAAAAATGATTGTACCTGTCTATATTCATATTATACCTGGTGCCCCAGTGTGTTGTACTGACCATATGCCCACAAGCCCAGGGGAAAAGGGGGGACGACGACAAAATTAGGACAAATCTAAAATGGTATATTTAAGTATTCACTTGTATTTCAATTCCTTTTGGAAACAGAGAGCTTCCCGGGAAATACACAGGCTCTAACCAATTATTCCCAGAAGTTGATAACATCATATTCAGAATTAAATCCGTCAGGTACTCTGGTCTTGAGCCTGTGTATCCAGATAACCTCTCTTTTGGCCAAACGTTTGTCCCTATCTCCCCCCTCTCCCTGCACCTCACAACTTCAATGATGGTCCACCGAAGAGTATTAGCGTTTTTGTTATGCGTCTCTTTAAAATGCTGCACCAATTGTGTAGTTAATTTCCCTATATTTATACTGGAAAGATGCTCACAAATGATTTGTCTTATCTCTCTACTTGTGAGCCCCATGTATTGTTTTCTACATTGGGTAAGGAAGTACACAACATAGACTGCCCTGCAATTTAGACAAGACAAGGGTGTCTAAATCTTTCCCCTGTGACTGTGTTTATGAAGCATTGAGGATAACTGCATCTGTAGGTGCCCTTAAAGCGGAGCCCAGATGAATCCTTAGTTGACGTCGGCTTAAAGTGAAGGTTAAGTTTAAGAATATGAAATACAGGAGTGCATTTATTAATCTTACCCTAACCTAATCACGCCACTCGGCAATTTAACAGTCTTCAGCGTGAAACAAGAATGCGCGTTTACTGTGATAGAGTTTAGCGCATGCACATATCCTCAAGTAGGCTGATGACGTAGGGTCACGGCCGCCTAACGGCCAGAATTTCAACTGGCTGAACTAAAAACGTGACCCAAAGATAAAAAAGACAACAACAAAAAACGGGTTGATTTAGCAAAGCGGCATAAATAGAATTAAGTGAGATTACTGGCTTTAGAATAAAAAATAAAAAAAATAATGAATTAAAGTCCTATTGATTTTTTACAAAGAACTGGATTGTGGATCAGCGCCAAGGTAACTTTACCTTCACTTTAAGTAGGGTCGGGGCTACTATGTTCTGATTCTTGAGTGCTTCCACTTCTTTCCTCTTATAACCTCTGCTGCAAAACCTCTCCTCCAAGTCTGTTGCATGCTTTACAAACTCTTCATCCCTAGTACAATTCCTGCGTAGTCTAATAAATTGTCCTTTCATGACAGACTTAAAGACTCTTTAGGGATGACAGCTGCGGGCATGGAGGAGGGTGTTGCCAGAAATTGGCTTTCTATATACCTCGGTAACAATTTTACCATCCAATGTTCCCTGGAATTTAATGTCTAGATAATTAATTTTTTCACCCCCAAATTCAGAGGTAAACCGAATGCCAACCTTGTTCTGATTTAATGTATTCACAAATGTCTCTGCGTCATTTTTACCATCTTTCCAGATGATCAGAAGATCATCAATATATCTTCTATAGTAAATAATTATTTTTCTTAGATGCTCACTTCGTCCAAAGATGTGGGACAGCTCCCACCAATCCATAAACAGGTTGGCATAGGAGGGGGCAAAATTCGCCCCCATAGCTGTCCCACATCTCTGGAGGTAGTGAGCACCTTCAAAGGTAAAGAAGTTATGGTTTAAAAAAAAATTAGTTACCTGAAGAATATATTGACAAAATTTCTGATCAAAGTTGGTCCTCCTCTCTAGAAAGAAACTCATTGCCTCTAAAACCTTGTCGTGGGGTATTGAGGAATACAAAGCGACTACATCCACTGTTAACCAATTGTAGTCCTCATGCCAGGACATGGATTCAAGTTCTATTAGTGCCTGCTTTGTATCCCCCAAATAGCTAGCCAATCCTTTAACCAGTGGCTGGAGAATGGCATCCAGTCACTGGGATAGGGATTCAAACATAGACCCTATGCCACTAATAATTGGCTGGCCTTTTACATCAGAAAGGGACTTATGAACTTTCGGTAAAAAGTTGAAAATCGGGGAAACTGATTTCTCAACATAAAGAAAGCTTAGAGTTTTTTCATTTAAATAACCCTTCTCTCTGCCATCATCAATTAGCTGATATCATTCCTCCTTGAATCTATTTGCCGGGTTAATTTTGAGGATGTCATATTGGGTAGGGTCCATTAGTTGTCGCATAGCTTCATTGATAACAAATGATCTATCCATCATGACAAAAGACCCCTCCTTTATCCACAGCTCTTATAACCAAATCAGTGTGAATTTCTCCTTTGCACTCAAGTTACCATGCGGTTTCTCATTTTCTTAATAGGCTAAAACTGTTGTTCGACCCTTTTCTGAACTTTTCCAAAATACTCCCTTTGGAGTGTATAGGGTAGAATTTGGATGCACTCTTAAAATGGGGGACTGTATTTTCAGTTACTAATTCAGGGGTTTCCACCATACCTGTTCCCTCTATAAACAGTGCATCCAATGTCTCCACATCACATACCTCTTGGAAAGTTAAAAAATTGGTTACCTCGGTTCTCTGAGCCCCTCTATTACTGGGAGCCTCTATCTCATCAATCTTATTGAAATGCTTTTTTAGTGTTACATTTCTAATTAACTTGTTAACATCCATAAGTGTCTGGAAAATATAAAAAAAATTCTGTTGGCACAACGTTCAAGCCAAAGCTCAGTACTCTGATTTCCAGATCACTTAATAGGTAGCTAGATAGGTTAATGACAGTATTAAATTGTATTTCGTTTTCGATCTTCCCCTTCGAGGTTGAAGATTTACTTTCTTCAGAATTCCTTTTTCCTTTCCCCCCCCTTAGAGTCCTTTTGGGGGCCTGGAAAAAACCTGTGCAATATCAGACCTCTCTATATCCCCAATAGACATACTCGCACTGCTTACTGCAGATATCTGCACAGCTTGATACTTAGATACTGTGCCTGAATAACCAAAGACTTTGGGTCTAACAGATTGGTCTGACACTGGTAAATTGGGCGCTGCTCTCATTTCCCTCTCATCACTAGAGGTCGAACAATCCCCGGAATTACCATCTTCCTCACAAGATTCAGCCTCACTCTCACTAAATGTTACCTTTTTGGAGTTATTGAAGTTTGCACGACCACCCCTATTACTTTTTCCTGTTCTGTTACCTTGGGGAAATCTTTTTTGATCATTTTCCCTTCTATAGTTAGTTCTTTGCTTCCTATTCCAAATATACACTTTATTTCTCTTGTAAGGTGTATCCAGTCCACAGATTCATCCTTTACTTGTGGGATATTCTCCTTCCTAACAGGAAGTGGCAAAGAGAGCACACAGCAGAGCTGTCCATATAGCTCCCCCTCTAGCTCCACCCCCCAGTCATTCTCTTTGCCGGCTCTAAGCAATAGGGTCCCTCTCGGAAGGGTAAAGTGAATGTGGTGTTAGATTTGTAGTTTTTGTTCTACAAGCAAAAGTTTGTTATTTTAAATGGTACCGGTGTGTACTATTTACTCTCCAGCAGAAAAGAGATAAAGATTTCTGCAGGGAGGAAGATGATTTTAGCATGTTGTAACTAAAATCCACTGCTGTTCCCACACAGGACTGAGGAGTACAAGAAAACTTCAGTTGGGGGGAACGGTTTGCAGGTTAGGCTGCAATAAGGTATGTTCAGTCATTTATTTCTAGACAAGACTGTGATAATGCTAGAAAAGGACTGATAAGATCCCCATGAGGGAAGGGTAAGCTTTATTCAGAGACTAAGTATGGAATTACAAGCTTACATAACAGGGCTAATTTATGCTGGTTGACACTATTTTATGGCAAGTTGACACTTTTTTATGGCAAACGATTTTTACTAATAAATATCGTTTTTTTGAGACACTTTGAAGGTTCCTTTGGGTTGCTTTCAGGGGTTGTTACCCACATGGCTAATATTATAACTCTTAGGAGTGTTTCTTTAGGCCTCACAGCACCGGAGTAAGGTGGGAGGGGCCTAATTTCACGCCTCAGATGCGCAGTTAGACTGACTAGATCTTCAGGCTGTTTTCACATGGAGGGTCCTCCTACAGTTTGAGGACCCATAAGAAGCTTTTTCCCCATAAATCTGTCTCCTAAGGAAAGGTAGGGCCACAGCAGAGCTGTGGCAAGGTGCTGAAGTTGTTTTAACCGGTCTGTTAGCTTACTATTGATCCGGTTTGGGCATTAAGGGGTTAATCATTTTTATTGCTAGTTGTGCAATCTTACCAATGCTTTAGGTACATACTGTGAAAATTTCAAAAAGTTTGCTGCATTTTTCACTGTTTTGGAAAATTGTGTGCCTTTTTTTATCTCTTAAAGGCACAGTAACGTTTTTTTGCAAAGTCTGTTTTTACTTGATTAAAGTGATTTGTAAGCCTGTTTGTCTTACTACTAGTCTGTTAAACATGTCTGACACCAAGGAAAATCCTTGTTCAATGTGTTTAGAAGCCATGGTGGAACCCCCTCTCAAAATGTGTCCCACTTGTACTGATTATACACTTTAAAGAACATATTATTGCGCTTAAAAATGTGGCCCAAGATGATTCTCAGACAGAAGGTCATGAGGTTAGCCCGTTAACCTCTCCCCAAGTGTCACAACCAGTTACGCCGGCTCAAGCGACGCCTAGCACCTCCAGCGCGTCTAACTCTTTTACCTTACAAGACTTGGCGGCAGTTATGGATAATACCCTCTCAGTATTTTTATCTAAACTGCCCTTGTTACCTGCAATGCGTGATAGCTCTGTTTTAAGAACAGATTATGAGCATTCTGACGCTTTAGTAGCCGTATCCAATATACACTCACAACGCTCTGAAATGGGGGCGAGGGATGTGCTGTCTGAGGGAGAAATTTCAGATTCAGGAAAGGTTGCTCCTCAGACAGACTCAGATACGTTGGCTTTTAAATTTAAACTAGAACACCTCCGCTTATTGCTCAGGGAGGTCTTAGTTACTCTGGATGACTGTGACCCTTTGGTGGTTCCAGAGAAATTGTGTAAAATGGACAAGTACCTAGAAGTTCCTGTTTACACTGATGTGTTCCCGGTCCCTAAGAGGATTGCGGATATAGTAACTAGGGAGTGGGATACACCAGGTATTCCGTTTGTTCCCCCTCCTGTTTTTAAGAAAATGTTCCCCATATCTGACACCACGCGGGACTCGTGGCAGACGGTCCCTAAGGTGGAGGGGGCTGTTTCTTCACTTGCTAAACGCACAACCACATCAATTGAGGACAGTTGTGCTTTTAAAGACCCTATGGATAAAAAATGAAAAGGGTTTACTTAAGAAAATTTTTGTTCATCAAGGTTTTCTTCTCCAACCTATAGCGTGCATTGTTCCTGTAACTACTGCAGCTGCTTTCTGATTCGAGGCGCTGGAAGATGCGCTCCAGACGGAGACCTCATATTAGGACATTATGGACAGAATTAAGGCTCTTAAGCTGGCTAATTCTTTTATCACATATGCCGCTTTCCAACTAGCTAAGTTAACGGCAAAGAATTCAGTTTTCGCCATTCTGGCGCGCAGGGCGCTATGGCTAAAGTCCTGGTCGGCCGATGTGTCATCAAAATCCAAACTACTGAACATCCCTTTCAAAGGAAAGACCCTTTTCGGGCCTGAATTGAAAGAGATTATCTCAGAAATCACTTCACAACACATAAAAGATTACACCTTTGCAGCACCTGAAGTCCAGCCAACAGGAGATATTCACAGAGTTGCAACCAGGACAAGTGCCTTTGGAACCTGGCTTCCACAGTGTACTAGCCACTGATAAGTGCTAGCCTGCTTTTTTGCACTGGTCACAGCACAGTGCCATACTATTTGGTAAGCATAATACTTACTTTTATCTGTACCTGCATTCCAGACGATATCACGCTATTGTGGCGCCCTCTCTCCTTCTTTTATCTACAGTTGTTCCACACTCTCTGGGATCAAGAGGAGCAGCCTGACACACCATTCCCATTAGGAGGATATCCATATTCCTTTATTTTACTACCAGCTTATGGACAGTAAATAGGACTAACACGGTAGATCTGATCTACTATATTTTAAGTGTATTATTTGGTTTTACATTTTATTATTGTTCTCTTTTTCAAACATCAGCGCTCTTTTATATCCCTTTATTGGGATATTTCCATTTTTTTACTCAAACCTGTTTGTGGTTCCCAAAAAAGAAGGAACTTTCAGACCAATCCTGGATCTCAAAATTCTAAACATATTCCTCAGAGTCCCATCATTCAAGATGGAGACCATTCGGACAATCTTACCAATGATCCAGGAGGGTCAATATATGACTACCGTGGATCTAAAGGATGCGTATCTGCACATTCCTATCCACAAAGATCATCACCAGTTTCTCAGGTTCGCCTTTCTGGACAAGCATTATCAGTTTGTGGCTCTTCCTTTCGGGTTGGCCACTGCTCCCAGAATTTTCACAAAGGTGCTAGGGTCCCTTCTGGCGGTTCTAAGACCGCGGGGCATAGCAGTGGCGCCTTACCTAGACGACATCTTAATTCAGGCGTCGACTTTCCAAAGAGCCAAGTCTCACACGGAAATTGTATTGGCCTTTCTGAGGTCTCACGGGTGGAAGGTGAACATCAAAAAGAGTTCTCTCTCCCCCCTCACAAGAGTTCCATTCCTAGGAACCCTAATAGACTCGGTAGAAATGAAAATATTTCTGACGGAGGTCAGAAAGTTAAAACTCTTAACTACTTGCCGAGCTTTTCATTCCATTCCTCGGCCGTCTGTAGCTCAGTGCATGGAGACAATCGGACTAATGGTAGCGGCAATGGACATAGTCCCTTTTGCACGGATACACCTCAGACCACTGCAACTATGCATGCTCAAACAGTGGAATGGGGATTATGCAGATTTGTCTTGTTACGGTTACCCTTAGTCTCGCTGAGAGATGGACCGCTTAGTAGCCTGGATCCCTATTGCTAAAGAGGGGAGAAGCTGCTTTCCATAGTATTCTATATGAGTCTCGCAAATATAGAATAATCTCCCTTAGCTGCAGTACAGCTAGGATACCCTTCTGCCCACAAAAACGAGTCAACGCTGCGATTGAGGGTCAAACAAGAACTCAGGACTGGGATGCCCAGCCTGCTTTTTATTAAGGTTACATGCACACAGGGCACTCCCAGGGGGAGAGGGGGGGAAGCACAAAATCCCCCATCACACATTTAGATAGAGAGCACTGTCCTTTGACAGGCCACAATAGGATTACAGTACTTAAGATAACAAGTTTACAAGTTCATCTTATCAATTAGCAGTCTGGCTCCAGAGGTGATTAGACAATAGTTTCTAAAAGCTGAAAAAAAAGAGTTAACTCTTTATGAAATGAAACTTGTTACAGTTTTCTTGGAGCCCTTCTTAGGCGCTGGCTTGCTGGTTCAGGCATTGCTGCTGGGAAATAAGCTCTTCATAACAAAATAACTAATGCTTCTGTAACATTGCTCCCTTTCTGTGGAACACTCTGGCAGACACGGTCTGACCCCTTTTCGGGGCAGACTAAGGCTGTCCAGACCGCTGGTTATGCGGGGCTGAGGTCGGTTTGTCTGGACAACCCGTCGGCGTTGCCATTCTGTTTCCCAGGTCTGTAAGTAATGGTGAAATTGAAGGTTTGCAACGATAAGCTCCAACGTAATAGCCTGCCGTTATCTCCAGAGACCCGGTTCAGCCACACCAACGGGTTATGGTCGGTGACCAGAGTGAACTCCTGACCATATAAATAGGGAGTCAATTTCTTTAATGCCCACACCAAAGCCAAACACTCCTTTTCGACCGCTGCATAGCTGACTTCGCGGGGCAGGAGCTTCCGGCTGATGTAGGCAACTGGATGCTCCCCTCCATCTTCGCTTACTTGGCTGAGGACGGCTCCCAGCCCGAACATGGAAGCATCTGTATGGACGATAAAACGTTTGTTAAGGGCTGGGGCCGCCAAGACAGGAGCGTTAATTAGAGCATTTTTGAGAGCCTGGAAAGCCGTTTCACAGTGGGGAGACCACAGGACCTGTCGAGGTAAGTTCTTCTTGGTCAAGTCAGTCAGGGGTTTGGCAAGTGTGCTGTAGTCTGGTACGAACCGTCTATAGTACCCTGCCGTGCCCAGGAAGGCTAGGACCTGAGTCTTAGTGATGGGGGTGGGCCAATTGGCGACAGCTTCTATTTTGGCCGGCTCTGGTCGCTGCTTTCCACACCCCACCCGGTGACCCAGGTACTGTACCTCGGCCATCCCAAAGTGGCATTTTTCTGGCTTCAGAGTCAGGCCAGCAGCCCGGATCTGATCCAGAACCATTCCCACATGAGCTAAGTGGTCCTCCCAGGACTCACTGTGGATCGCTATGTCGTCCAGGTAGGCGCAAGCAAAACTCTGGAAGCCATCCAGGAGCCTATCCACCAAGCGCTGGAATGTAGCTGGGGCATTCTTCATCCCAAACGGCATTACCCTAAACTGATATAAGCCGAATGGGGTGACGAATGCCGACTTGGGGATAGCCTCCGGGGCCAGGGGAATCTGCCAGTAACCTTTGCAGAGGTCAATAGTGGTCAGGTAATTTCCCCTGGCTATACGATCGAGTAGCTCGTCTACCCTGGGCATAGGGTAAGCGTCCGTCACGGTATTTTCATTGAGCCTCCGATAGTCTACGCAGAACCGGGTGGTCCCATCTTTCTTGGGCACCAAGACAACTGGGGAGGCCCAGGGACTATCGGAGGGCTCAATTACCCTGAGCTGGAGCATCTCATCGATCTCCTTCTTCATTCCTGTCCTAACTGCTTCGGGGATTCGGTACGGAGCCTGGCGCAAGGGAGCTTGTCCCGGAGTATCTACCTGGTGGGTGGTTAAAGTAGTGTACCCTGGCTTCGGGGAGAAGGTGAGGTGTTTGGACTGGAGGAGTTGGTTGAGCTGCTCCCTTTCAGTGGGGCTAAGTCGGTCCCCTATCTGAACCTGCGCCACTATACCTGTGGGGAGGCTCTTTTCTAATAGGTCTGGAATGGGTAAACTGTCGGGGTCTTCCTGAGGGGAACAACATACGGCCGTCACGTTCTCTGGTCGCTCAAAATATTCCTTGAGCATGTTTACATGGAATGTCTTTCTAAGATTGTTGTCGTGGCAGCTAGCTATCACATAAGTGGTGTCTCCCCTTTTCTCTACGATCTGGTAGGGACCCTGCCAGGACGCCTGCAATTTGTCTGTCTTCACCGGCTTAAGTACTAACACCTTTTGTCCTATGGTGAAGATTCTCTTTCGGGCCCCCCGATCGTACCATACTTTCTGTCTTCTCTGGGCCAACTGGAGATTAGCCCGCACGGATTTGGCTAATTGCTCCATTCGGTCCCTGAGTTCCAGCACGTATGGCACAATTGGGACACCGTCAGCCTCCATCTCTCCCTCCCAGTGCTCCCGGATCAGGTTTAGGGGTCCCCGTACCTTTCTTCCGTAGAGCAACTCGAAGGGAGAGAACCCTGTCGTTTCCTGGGGCACCTCCCGATAAGCAAATAGGAGGTGCGGCAGGAAGCGTTCCCAGTCTCGGTATTCCTGAGTGAACGTCTTGAGCATTTGCTTGAGGGTCCCATTGAACCTCTCACACAGCCCGTTCGTCTGGGGGTGGTATGGGGAGCTTAGGAGGGACTTAATTTTGCAAACCTGCCAGAGTTGTTGGGTCAATTCAGCCGTAAATTGGGTGCCTCGGTCGGATAGGATTTCTTTTGGAAATCCTACCCGGGAGAACACCTGTACTAGTGCATTCGCTACCGTATCCGCTTGTATGTTGGATAGGGCGACAGCCTCTGGGTACCTGGTAGCGTAGTCCACTACGGTAAGAATGTATCGCTTACCGGAGGGACTAGGGGTAGCCAGTGGTCCCACTAGGTCAATAGCAACCCGGCTGAAGGGTTCCTCTACAATGGGCATATTTACTAGCTGGGCTTTAGGGTGATCGCCTCGCCTTCCTACTCGTTGACACACATCGCAGGTGTTACAGTAAGTTCTAACGTCAGCGTGCACCCCTGGCCAAAAGAACGTGTGAGTAATGCGGTGTAGGGTACGGGTAACGGCTAGGTGGCCTGCTAAGGGGATGTCGTGGCCTATTTTGAGGATTTCTTGACGGTATTTGTGGGGCACTACCAGCTGTCGCCTACGCTGTCCCCTTTTCTCTGTCCAGCGGTATAGTTTCCCTTTTTCCCATAAGAATGTTTCGTTATCTGCCCCGCCCCCTCCGGTCTCTGCTCGTTCCCGGTACTTTTGTAAGGTCGGGTCAGTCTTAGACTCTGCCTCGAAGGCATCTGGGGTGTCCCAGGGTATGGGGCCTAACCTGTCAGGCAAGGTCGGGGTAGGTCTTACCTGTGTCTCCCGCACTGGTGAGAGCTCTCGCTCCGTCCGGGCTTGGGCCCGTGTAGTCACTGGGTCCGCCTCGTTGTTGCATACTGGAGCATAGGCAGAAGTCATGGGGCCCAAATCGTTGCCCAGTAGTACTTCGGCAGGTAAATTATCCATTAGGCCCACGTTCA
Organism: Bombina bombina; assembly: GCF_027579735.1. NCBI lineage: Eukaryota > Metazoa > Chordata > Amphibia > Anura > Bombinatoridae > Bombina > Bombina bombina. The sequence goes on from NC_069505.1 coordinate 606,459, forward strand.
CAGCCCCCTTTCCCGCTCCCCAATCAAGATGCACTTTAGCTGTTGGAATTTTGTACACATCCCCCCCCGCCACTCTAACGGCCACAGTCTGTCCGGATCGCTTGTGCTCTGGCACCAAATGACTCTGTACCAGCGTGATAGTAGCCCCTGTGTCTCGCAATCCCTCGGTAGATCGCCCCTCGAGCCATACCCTCTGCCGATGGTGCTGGCGGTTATCTGAGGCAGCATATACAGGGTCTGCCTCGTGAAGCGGCCCCACATATCCCTCCATAGGGGCCTCTTGGTTAACACAGAGGGCCCGGGCCGGACGATAGGACCCAGAGGGGTAATTGTAATTCCTGGGTGTCTGGTGCGTATTAAGGGGGCAGCTAGCCATGAAATGCCCTGGTTGCTTGCATCGGTGGCAAGTCGGTCTGGGACGCTCAGAGCTGTTATTGGGTGGTCCTGAGTGTCGGACGGGCCCTGTGGGCACCGGGGCTCGGAATTCAGCACGAGGGGGTGCACGGTAAACCTCTCTGGGTTCGACCCGTGCTGGAGCTCGGTAGTTCATGGGTTCGTGAAGACGGGAGTCATAATGTTCATCGGCCAATTTGGCTGCTTCTTCTAAGGTAGAAGGCCGCCTGTCTCGCAGCCATTCCTTCCCTTGCTGTTCCATGCCATTATAAGAATGTTCTAAGAGAAACAATTGTAAAATTTCCTCCCCAGTCACCGCTTTACTTCCGCTCAGCCAGTGATTTGCCGCTCTCCGCATTCGGTGCGCCCATTCCATATGGGTATCGTTAGGCTTCTTTTCCGTGCCCCGAAACTGTCGGCGATACGTGTCCGGAGTTACAGCGTACCGTCGCAACAGTGTCTCCTTAACTAGCTCATACTGTGTCACTTCCTCAGCACCCAGAGTACGAAAGGCTTCCAGGGCTCGCCCGGATAGTTTCCCAGACAATATCGTGGGCCACTCTCTGTTGGGAATCTGGTGCAGGGCACATTGCCTTTCGAAGTCCGCCAAATATTCATCAATCCCTGTCTCGCTCTCTAGGAAGGGTCGAAATGCCGCATAGGGTATCTTGGGCCTCCCAGCATTTTCGACAGGGATGATTACCTGCGGGGCTTCAGCATTGCGGTGTGCGTTCGCTAGGTTGAGTTCGTGGGCTCGAGTCTCTCGTATATCCTCGTCCGCCTCCGCCATCAACTGCTGTACCAATTCCATGGAGGGGTTCGGCCCGTATAATGAGAGCCTTTCCCGAACAATCCTGGTTTTTTCGTCACTAATCGTGGTCGGTGTTTCCGCCATTGTGAAGCTCTGATCCAGTTCGGTCAATTCTGCGATCAGCTCTCTCCTCGGCCGGTTGCTGGCGTACCCCCCTCTGCTTTCAAGTAAATCCTTTAGGGTTGTACGCTTCAATTTTTCGTAAGCGCTCTCCATCCGTTCTGTACCTCTCCTAGGAAATCCAGGAAAATCCCGCCGCTGCCGCCAAATGTTACGGTTACCCTTAGTCTCGCTGAGAGATGGACCGCTTAGTAGCCTGGATCCCTATTGCTAAAGAGGGGAGAAGCTGCTTTCCATAGTATTCTATATGAGTCTCGCAAATATAGAATAATCTCCCTTAGCTGCAGTACAGCTAGGATACCCTTCTGCCCACAAAAACGAGTCAACGCTGCGATTGAGGGTCAAACAAGAACTCAGGACTGGGATGCCCAGCCTGCTTTTTATTAAGGTTACATGCACACAGGGCACTCCCAGGGGGAGAGGGGGGGAAGCACAAAATCCCCCATCACACATTTAGATAGAGAGCACTGTCCTTTGACAGGCCACAATAGGATTACAGTACTTAAGATAACAAGTTTACAAGTTCATCTTATCAATTAGCAGTCTGGCTCCAGAGGTGATTAGACAATAGTTTCTAAAAGCTGAAAAAAAAGAGTTAACTCTTTATGAAATGAAACTTGTTACAGTTTTCTTGGAGCCCTTCTTAGGCGCTGGCTTGCTGGTTCAGGCATTGCTGCTGGGAAATAAGCTCTTCATAACAAAATAACTAATGCTTCTGTAACATGTCTCATCAAATACAGTTGGACCAGGGGACCAGAGATTCTCTTCTCTGGTGGTTGTGTCAGGATCACCTGTCTCAGGGAATGTGTTTCCGCAGACCAGAGTGGATCATCGTAACGACCGACGCCAGTCTGTTGGGCTGGGGTGCAGTCTGGGACCCCCTGAAAGCTCAGGGCTTATGGTCTCGGGAAGAAGCTCTTCTCCCGATAAACATTCTGGAACTGATGGCGATATTCAACGCTCTTCAGGCATGGCCTCAGCTAGCTGCGGCAAAATTCATCAGATTTCAGTCGGACAACATCACGACTGTAGCTTACATCAACCATCAAGGGGGAACAAGGAGTCCCCTAGCAATGATGGAAGTAACCAAAATAATCAGGTGGGCGGAGGATCACTCTTGCCACCTCTCAGCAATTCACATCCCAGGAGTAGACAACTGGGAAGCGGATTTTCTAAGTCGTCAGACTTTTCATCCGGGGGAGTGGGAACTCCACCCGGAGGTATTTGCCCAGCTGACTCAGCTATAGGGCACTCCAGAATTGGATCTGATGGCGTCCCGTCAGAATGCCAAACTTCCTCTTTATGGGTCCAGGTCCAGGGATCCCCAGGCGGTGTTGATAGATGCTCTAGCAGCGCCTTGGTCCTTCAATCTGGCCTATGTGTTTCCACCGTTTCCTCTCCTTCCTCATCTGGTTGCCAGAATCAAGCAGGACTTGGTATGCAGACCTAGTGGACATGTCATCCGTTCCACCATGGACTCTGCCAATGAGGCAGGACCTTCTACTTCAAGGTCCTTTCAAACATCCAAATCTAATTTCTCTGCGTCTGACTGCTTGGAGATTGAACGCCTAATTCTATCTAAGCGTGGTGTCTCTGAGTCGGTTATCGATACCCTGATTCAGGCTAGAAACCCTGTCACCAGAAAATCTACCATAATATTTGGCGAAAATATCTTTGTTGGTGCGAATCCAAGGGTTACTCATGGAGTAAGATTAGGATTCCCAGGATATTGTCTTTTCTCCAAGATGGATTGGAGAAAGGATTGTCAGCTAGTTCCTTAAAAGGACAGATATCTGCTTTGTCTATTCTTTTACATAAACGTCTGGCGGAGGTACCAGACGTTCAAGCGTTTACTCAGGCTTTAGTCAGAATCAAGCCTGTTTATAGACCTGTGGCTCCGCCGTGGAGTCTGAATTTAGTTCTTTCAGTTCTGCAAGGGGTTCCGTTTGAACCTTTACATTCCATAGATATTAAGCTTTTATCTTGGAAAGTTTTGTTTTTGGTAGCTATCTCTTCTGCTCAAAGAGTTTCAGAGTTATCTGCTTTACAGTGTGATTCACCTTACCTGGTTTTCCATGCAGATAAGGTAGTTTTGCGTACCAAACCCGGTTTTCTTCCTAAGGTTGTGTCTAATAAGAATATTAACAAGGAAATTGTTGTTCCTTCTCTATGTCCTAATCCTTCTTCGAAGAAGGAACGTCTGTTACACAATCTTGATGTGGTTCGTGCTTTAAAGTTCTATTTACAAGCAACTAAGGATTTCAGACAAACAACTTCATTGTTTGTTATCTATTCTGGTAAGAGGAGAGGTCAGAAGGCGACTGCTACCTCTCTTTCCCTTTGGCTGAAAAGCATCATCCGTTTGGCCTATGAGACTGCTGGCCAGCAGCCTCCTGAAACAATTACTGCTCATTCTACTAGAGCAGTGGCTTCCACTTTTTTTTTAAAAATGAGGCTTCTGTTGAACAGATTTGTAAGGCAGCGACTTGGTCTTCGCTGCATACTTTTTCCAAATTTTACAAATTCGATACTTTTGCTTCTTCGGAGGCTATTTTTGGGAGAAAGGTTTTACAAGCAGTGGTGCCTTCCGTTTAAGGTACCTGTCTAGTTCCCTCCCTTCATCCGTGTCCTAAAGCTTTGGTATTGGTATCCCACAAGTAAAGGATGAATCCGTGGACTGGATACACCTTACAAGAGAAAACAGAATTTATGCTACCTGATAAATTACTTTCTCTTGTGGTGTATCCAGTCCACGGCCCGCCCTGGCTATTAGTCAGGTAGATTTTTAGTTTAAACTACAGTCACCACTGCACCCTATGGTTTCTCCTTTTTCTTCCTAACCTTTGGTCGAATGACTGGGGGGTGGAGCTAGAGGGGGAGCTATATGGACAGTTCTGCTGTGTGCTCTCTTTGCCACTTCCTGTTAGGAAGGAGAATATCCCACAAGTAAAGGATGAATCCGTGGACTGGATACACCACAAGAGAAAGTAATTTATCAGGTAAGCATAAATTCTGTTTTCCATCATAATCAGACAGATCTCTAAGGTATTTGTCATGCTTCACCTCCATTATACAGTGTTTGGCTTCCGCCACTGTATCTTGAAGTATTTTATAAAATATGCAGTACTGCACTTCTTTACTACGTGAATTCATCTCTATCTGTAAAGCATCAATATCTTTGGATACATTAATAACAGTTTAGATTTATAATCTAGAAGGCAAAAAGAAAAGTGACAGTATACTAGCACTCTTACAAGAAATCCATTATCCTTATGTAGAATGGCAAGGAGGGTTACTTTGAATGGGTTTAGAAAATAAAATATAACTTTTATTCTATTCAGTTAATATATACATATAAATGTATAGTGTAAATACATACAAATAAGTTAGTGTGTGTGTCTTAAAGCTTAGATTAAAATTGTATATAAGGGACAAATATCCACAAAAACTTATACCAATCTATAGTTCTAAGCCCCACACAGTTTCATTGCTAAAGACTGCAGAAAATTATCTACAAAGGGGATTGACCCCATCAACAAAATTAACTGAGTAAGTGCAGTAAAAAGCAGGAGTAAGCACCGGTGAGTGCCAGTAAGCCCAATATGAGGCCCAATAAAAAGTAATTAATGACAGCTATATAAGTGGATAAAAGCCCCTAAGCACGCCTGATGCGCATTTAGCATTTTAGCCTTTGAGGAAGCCGTGTTAACGGCGAAATGCGCATCAGGCGTGCTTAGGGGGCTTTTATCCACTTATATATCTGTAATTAATTACTTTTTGTTGGGCCTCATATTGGGCTTACTGGCACTCACCGGTGCTTACTCCTGCTTTTTACTGCACTTACTCAGTTAATTTTGTTGATGGGGTCAATCCCCTTTGTAGATAATTTTCTGCAGTCTTTAGCAATGAAACTGTGTGGGGCTTAGAACTATAGATTGGTATAAGTTTTTGTGGATATTTGTCCCTTATATACAATTTTAATCTAAGTTTCTCCAACATAGGTGTGTCCGGTCCACGGCGTCATCCTTACTTGTGGGATATTCTCTTCCCCAACAGGAAATGGCAAAGAGCCCAGCAAAGCTGGTCACATGATCCCTCCTAGGCTCCGCCTACCCCAGTCATTCTCTTTGCCGTTGCACAGGCAACATCTCCACGGAGATGGCTAAGAGTTTTTTTGGTGTTTAAATGTAGTTTTTATTCTTCAATCAAGTGTTTGTTATTTTAAAATAGTGCTGGTATGTACTATTTACTCTGAAACAGAAAAGAGAAGAAGATTTCTGTTTGTAAGAGGAAGATGATTTTAGCAAACGTTACTAAAATCGATTGCTGTTTCCACACAGGACTGTTGAGATGAGGTAACTTCAGTTGGGGGAAGCAGTTGGCAGACTTTTCTGCCTGAGGTATGACTGGCCACATTTCTAACAAGACTTTGTAATGCTGGAAGGCTGTCATTTTCCCTATGGGGACCGGTAAGCCATTTTCTTAGATTAAGTAAAAGAATAAAGGGCTTTATAAGGGCTTAAAAAACTGGTAGACATTTTTCTGGGCTAAAACGATTACTTTGCTAAGCATATTTGGCAGATTATAACTCTTTATAGTTATTATATTCTTGGGGATTGTTGTTAAAAAAACGGCAGGCACTGTATGGACACCTTTTTCAGATGGGGGCCTTCTCTAGTCATAGGCAGAGCCTCATTTTCGCGCCACTAATGCGCAGTTGTTTTTGGAAAGCAAGGAATGCAGATGCATGTGTGAGGAGCTAAGAACCACTGAAAAAGCTTATAGAAGGCGTCATTTGGTATCGTATTCCCCTCTGGGCTTGGTTGGGTCTCAGCAAAGCAGATACCTGGGACTGTATAGGGGTTAAATGTAAAAACGGCTCCGGTTCCGTTATTTTAAGGGTTAAAGCTTTCAAATTTGGTGTGCAATACTTTTAAGGCTTTAAGACACTGTGGTGAAATTTTGGTGAATTTTGAACAATTGCTTCATGCTTTTTCGCATATTCAGTAATAAAGTGTGTTCTGTTTAAAATTTAAAGTGACAGTAACGGTTTTATTTTAAAAAGTTTTTTGTGCTTTGTTGACAAGTTTAAGCCTGTTTAACATGTCTGAACCATCAGATAAGCGATGTTCTATATGTATGAAAGCCAATGTGTCTCCCCATTTAAATATATGTGATAATTGTGACATAGTGTCCAAACAAAGTAGGGACAATGATGACACAGATAATAATATTACCCAAGATGATTCTTCAGATGAGGGGAGTAAGCATGGTACTGCATCATCCCCTTCTGTGTCTACACCAGTTTTGCCCACACAAGAGGCCCCTAGTACATCTAGTGCGCCAATACTTATTACCATGCAACAATTAACGGCTGTTATGGATAATTCTATTGCAAATATTTTATCTAAAATGCCTACTTATCAGAGAAAGCGCGATTGCTCTGTTTTAAACACTGAAGAGCAAGAGGACGCTGATGATAACGTTTCTGACATACCCTCACACCAATCTGAAGGGGCCAGGAGGGAGGTTTTGTCTGAGGGAGAAATTTCAGATTCAGGAAAAATTTCTCAACAAGCTGAACCTGATGTTGTAACATTTAAATTTAAATTAGAACATCTCCGCGCACTGCTTAAGGAGGTATTATCTACTCTGGATGACAATTTGGTCATTCCAGAGAAATTATGTAAGATGGACAAGTTCCTAGAGGTTCCGGTGCCCCCCGATGCTTTTCCTATACCCAAGCGGGTGGCGGACATAGTAAATAAGGAATGGGAAAGGCCCGGCATACCTTTTGTTCCTCCCCCTATATTTAAGAAATTATTTCCTATAGTCGACCCCAGAAAGGACTTATGGCAGACAGTCCCTAAGGTCGAGGGGGCGGTCTCTACTCTAAACAAACGCACTACTATTCCCATAGAAGATAGTTGTGCTTTCAAAGATCCTATGGATAAAAAATTAGAGGGTTTGCTTAAAAAGATGTTTGTTCAGCAAGGTTACCTTCTACAACCAATTTCATGCATTGTTCCTGTCACTACGGCAGCGTGTTTCTGGTTCGAAGAACTAGAAAAGTCGCTCAATAAAGAATCTTCGTATGAGGAGGTTATGGACAGAGTTCAAGCACTTAAATTGGCTAACTCTTTTATTCTAGATGCCGCTTTGCAATTAGCTAGATTAGCGGCGAAAAATTCAGGGTTTGCTATCGTGGCGCGCAGAGCGCTTTGGCTAAAGTCTTGGTCAGCGGATGTGTCTTCCAAGACAAAAATGCTTAACATCCCTTTCAAGGGTAAAACACTGTTTGGTCCTGATTTGAAAGAGATTATTTCAGACATCACCGGGGGAAAGGGCCACGCCCTTCCTCAGGATAGGTCTTTTAAGGCTAGAAATAAGCCTAATTTTCATCCCTTTCGCAGAAACGGACCAGCCTCTACTTCTACATCCTCTAAACAAGAGGGTAATACTTCTCAACCCAAACCAGCCTGGAGACCGATGCAAGGCTGGAACAAGGGTAAGCAGGCCAAGAAGCCTGCCACTGCTACCAAAACAGCATGAAGGGATGGCCCCCGATCCGGGACAGGATCTGGTGGGGGGCAGACTTTCTCTCTTTGCTCAGGCCTGGGCAAGAGATGTTCAGGATCCTTGGGCACTAGAAATAGTTTCTCAAGGTTATCTCCTGGAATTCAAGGAACTACCCCCAAGGGGAAGGTTCCACAGGTCTCAATTATCTTCAAACCAAATAAAAAGACAGGCATTCTTACATTGTGTAGAAGACCTGTTAAAGATGGGAGTAATTCATCCAGTTCCAATAGGAGAACAAGGGATGGGGTTTTACTCCAACCTGTTCATAGTTCCCAAAAAAAGAGGGAACATTCAGACCAATTTTAGATCTCAAGATCCTAAACAAATTTCTCAGGGTTCCATCGTTCAAAATGGAAACCATTCGAACGATCTTTCCTACCATCCAGGAAGGTCAATTTATGACCACGGTGGATTTAAAGGATGCGTACCTACATATTCCTATCCACAAGGAACATCATCAGTTCCTAAGGTTCGCTTTTCTGGACAAGCATTACCAGTTTGTGGCACTTCCATTCGGATTAGCCACTGCTCCGAGAATTTTCACAAAGGTACTAGGGTCCCTTCTAGCGGTTCTAAGACCAAGGGGCATTGCAGTAGTACCGTACTTGGACGACATCCTGATTCAAGCGTCGTCTCTGTCAAAAGCAAAGGCTCATACGGACATCGTCCTAGCCTTTCTCAGATCTCACGGATGGAAAGTGAACATAGAAAAAAGTTCTCTTTCCCCGTCAACAAGAGTTCCCTTCTTGGGAACAATAATAGACTCCTTAGAAATGAGGATTTTTCTGACAGAGGTCAGAAAATCAAAACTTCTAAGCTCTTGTCAAGTACTTCATTCTGTTCTTCGTCCTTCCATAGCGCAGTGCATGGAAGTAATAGGATTGATGGTTGCAGCAATGGACATAGTTCCTTTTGCACGAATTCATCTAAGACCATTACAACTGTGCATGCTCAGACAGTGGAATGGGGATTATACAGACTTGTCTCCGACGATTCAAGTAGATCAAAGGACCAGAGATTCACTCCGTTGGTGGCTGATCCTGGACAACCTGTCACAGGGAATGTGCTTTCGCAGACCAGAGTGGGTCATTGTCACGACCGACGCCTGTCTGGTGGGCTGGGGCGCGGTCTGGGAACCCCTGAAAGCTCAGGGTCTATGGTCTCGGGAAGAATCTCTTCTCCCGATAAACATTCTGGAACTGAGAGCGATATTCAATGCTCTCAAAGCTTGGCCTCATCTAGCAAAGGCCAAATTCATAAGGTTTCAATCAGACAACATGACGACAGTTGCATATATCAACCATCAGGGGGGAACAAGGAGTTCCCTGGCGATGGAGGAAGTGACCAAGATAATTCAATGGGCGGAGGATCACTCCTGCCACTTGTCTGCAATCCACATCCCAGGAGTGGAAAATTGGGAAGCGGATTTTCTGAGTCGTCAGACATTCCATCCGGGGGAGTGGGAACTCCATCCGGAAATCTTTGCCCAAATAACTCGATTATGGGGCATTCCAGACATGGATCTGATGGCCTCTCGTCAGAACTTCAAGGTTCCTTGTTACGGGTCCAGATCCAGGGATCCCAAGGCGACTCTAGTAGATGCACTAGTAGCACCTTGGACCTTCAACCTAGCTTATGTATTCCCACCGTTTCCTCTCATTCCCAGGCTGGTAGCCAGGATCAATCAGGAGAGGGCTTCGGTGATCTTGATAGCTCCTGCGTGGCCACGCAGGACTTGGTATGCAGACCTGGTGAATATGTCATCGGCTCCACCATGGAAGCTACCTTTGAGACAGGACCTTCTTGTTCAAGGTCCATTCGAACATCCGAATCTGGTTTCCCTCCAACTGACTGCTTGGAGATTGAACGCCTGATTTTATCAAAGCGTGGGTTTTCAGATTCTGTAATAGATACTCTGATTCAGGCTAGAAAGCCTGTAACTAGAAAAATTTACCATAAGATATGGGAAAAATATATCTGTTGGTGTGAATCTAAAGGATTCCCATGGAACAAGATAAAAATTCCTAAGATTCTATCCTTTCTACAAGAAGGTTTTGAGAAAGGATTATCTGCAAGTTCTCTGAAGGGACAGATCTCTGCGTTATCTGTTTTACTTCACAAAAGGCTGGCAGCTGTGCCAGACGTTCAAGCGTTTGTTCAGGCTCTGGTTAGAATCAAGCCTGTTTACAGACCTTTGACTCCTCCCTGGAGTCTTAATCTAGTTCTTTCAGTTCTTCAAGGGGTTCCGTTTGAAACCTTACATTCCGTAGATATTAAGTTATTATCTTGGAAAGTTTTGTTTTTGGTTGCAATTTCTTCTGCTAGAAGAGTTTCTGAGTTATCTGCTCTGCAGTGTTCTCCGCCCTATCTGGTGTTCCATGCAGATAAGGTGGTTTTGCATACTAAGCCTGGTTTTCTTCCGAAAGTTGTTTCCAACAAGAATATTAACCAGGAGATAGTTGTACCTTCTTTGTGTCCGAATCCAGTTTCAAAGAAGGAACGTTTGTTACACAATTTGGACGTAGTCCGTGCTCTAAAATTCTATTTAGAGGCCACTAAAGATTTCAGACAAACATCTTCTTTGTTTGTTGTTTATTCTGGTAAAAGGAGAGGTCAAAAGGCAACTTCTACCTCTCTTTCTTTTTGGCTTACAAGCATTATCCGATTGGCTTATGAGACTGCCGGACGGCAGCCTCCTGAAAGAATCACAGCTCATTCCACTAGGGCTGTGGCTTCCACATGGGCCTTCAAGAACGAGGCTTCTGTTGACCAGATATGTAAGGCAGCGACTTGGTCTTCACTGCACACTTTTGCCAAATTTTACAAATTTGATACTTTTGCTTCTTCAGAGGCTATTTTTGGGAGAAAGGTTTTGCAAGCCGTGGTGCCTTCCATTTAGGTGACCTGATTTGCTCCCTCCCTTCATCCGTGTCCTAAAGCTTTGGTATTGGTTCCCACAAGTAAGGATGACGCCGTGGACCGGACACACCTATGTTGGAGAAAACAGAATTTATGCTTACCTGATAAATTACTTTCTCCAACGGTGTGTCCGGTCCACGGCCCGCCCTGGTTTTTTTAATCAGGTCTGATGAATTATTTTCTCTAACTACAGTCACCACGGTATCATATGGTTTCTCCTATGCATATTTCCTCCTGTACGTCGGTCGAATGACTGGGGTAGGCGGAGCCTAGGAGGGATCATGTGACCAGCTTTGCTGGGCTCTTTGCCATTTCCTGTTGGGGAAGAGAATATCCCACAAGTAAGGATGACGCCGTGGACCGGACACACAGTTGGAGAAAGTAATTTATCAGGTAAGCATCAATTCTGTTTTTAAGACACACACACTCACTTATTTGTATGTATTTACACTATACATTTATATGTATATATTAACTGAATAGAATAAAAGTTATATTTTATTTTCTAAACCCATTCAAAGTAACCCTCCTTGCCATTCTACATAAGGATAATGGATTTCTTGTAAGAGTGCTAGTATACTGTCGCTTTACCACACAGTTAGCACCCCCTATATATAAATTATTTAACAATCAGATCCATATAATTGCATAGGTATTTACTGCTAGTGATATTAGGGGCTTCCCTATTTTCTCTAACCTAACATAGATTTATAATCCAATGAGCTTTAAGGAACAATCAGATCCATATAATTGCATAGGTATGTTCTGCTAGTGATATTAGGGGCTTCCCTATTTTCTCTAACCTAACATAGATTTATAATCCCATGAGCTTTAAGGAACAATCAGATAATATTCCATGATTTAATAAACTCAACATCCTCAACCTGGAATGTTGGGAATTTGTTAACTCTGAGTCCTCTTGTGATAATTCCACAATTTATATATTTTTGCAAAGTCTATATGTCCCATTTCAACCTGTTTTCTTTCACCAAAAAAGTCTCATATATATCTATATGTATATCCAAAAAGATGCACTCCTTGTAACAAGAGTTATAAATGCCAAGGTGATATATAAAGAATCCAGATATCATAGCAGAGATAAGCACTCACTGGACTTCAGAATAAAAATTCACATTTTTTATATCAAACTTAAAAACAGAGCATAACGTTTGGGAACCACATAGGTCCCTTTGTCAAATGCACAAACATCCCAGACAATCTTACCTAAAAACACCTACCTATACACCCCTTATATCCTAAGTGCAAACAGCTAATAATCCTATGCAGCTTGGTAGCTACAGCGCCAACCACGCTGAGAAACACCTGATTTGTGCGCTGTCTATATTACGTCATCGCTGAGTGCTGGTTGATTCGAAAGTACGTGTCGTTCTAACACTTTGCTTTTGACAGCTGTCAAAACAATTGGGTTGCTAAGGAACAACGTGCCCGGCAGAACCATCAGCAGTAGTGCCGGGCATGTAAATCCCACAGTGCGCCATGTAGCAGACCACAATACAAGAAAAAAACAGCTTATTAAGGATACAAAATACAATAAAAACAAAGGAGAAAAGCCCATAGTATAGCATAACATCAGATGACATATTGCATTATATACATATGTCTAAAGGAGTATGGTTGAAAAAAATACTGAGATGCCAGAGTGAAAGATCAAAGTACATAATGAACTTTAAAAGCCATATCCGCCATAAGATAAGTCCAATCTGACCCATGGGAGAATTTATCATTATATCTTCATAGAGTAAAATGTTCATTAGACCCATACATTATTGAATCGGAATGCATGGTTTATGTATAGCCATAAGATGACATAAGGAAACAGATGAAAACTGATTGAAGGGTGTTATTGTTTGCCGAAAAAGGGAGAGAAGTCAAATATTGTATTCAGGCCCTTAGGAGCCACAGTGTCCAAAATAAATATCCAGGAACTGTTTATGCTAATCTCACCAGTGTGTCTCTACATTTGCCTGTACACCTGCGGGAGGAGCGATTCCCACTGGTAACTAAGGGTGGACGGTCTAGCGGTTAAGTTTCTGCTTCTCAATCCACTTCCATCCAGTGTTTGGGACTGCTCTTCTGAGTAATAACGCTTATATTGTTGCTCATTTATCCTCTGTGAAGGGTGTCTGCTGTGCATTTGTGATGCTTTTTGTTTTTAATAAATTTATATTTTATCATATTTACGTGAGAGTAACTGTTTACCCACCAGTATAAAGTGGGTGCGCGCATTTCCCTGAGCTTGGTTTAAGCTCCAACAAATGTGAGTAATCACTCGTGAACAAGTGTATCATATTTACCTGAAAGTGGTTACAGAGTTACACTATGTTGTGTATTTTGTTTCTTTTCATTTGTGAGCACACAGAAGAGCACGAAAGGCTGGAGATTCCAGAGAGAGCGAACATATCCTTATTTATGAACTTTTATTGATTTTATTTTGTTTTTGTATCACATTTATTTCACATTTATTTTCTTTGTGATTTTTTGGTATATTTATATTATAAATATCCATTTGGATTCCATGCGCAAAAGTTTCTGGGCTCTATTGTCCCCCCTCCGTAGAGGTGGAATATGATCTATAAGCATGGTCCTTAGGCTTGAGGCATTATATTCATTACTTTTGGATTATAGCACCCTGCATATTTTTTATGATTCTACAATCAACATTGGATGATTTTGTGACTTTTTTGACTCTTACTTTCACTGAATCTATACCTTGCTTTGAATAGGCCCATACTATGGATAGCACAGAAGGAACCTTCTTTACTACCATGGGTGATGACGATGTCAATACTGACACATGAAGACGGTGAGGGGTGACACCCCTATTAATATTTACCATAAATTACTTAATCTTAGAAAATGAGAAGTGGATTACCATGCCGTTTATTTATCAGGATACCACAAAAATAGACAGATCCCCAGAGGGTTTAGATTTAAAAATGTACCTACCCTGGGTAGATCCAGTTCTGAATTCTGTCAAAAATGGTGTTCTATCCTGAATAAATGTTCCTATGATCTCATGCTTTTAGTTATTGAAGAGGTTAACAGATTAAAGAGTAAAATGGTAATGGAGATTGATCTAATTAAACAGAGTTACCATATACTCACTGGGGATAAAACACAAGAGTGGTTGAATAAATTGGACACATTGGTTAATAAATATAGAACTGATCTCATTGCGTTTTAAAAATAAAAAAACTCACTTCGATTGATAGCAATGGAGGTGACTCCTCTGAAGGCGATTTAACCAACAGTGTAAGAGAGAATATTTCATCTAATGCACAATCCAATGTGTCCTCTATAGCACCTTCTATTTCTGGGGTTGTTACCAGTGCAACCTCCAAACGTCCTTTAGGAAAAGACACAGAAAGAGACAGACTAGGAGAGGGGGCTATAAACAAAAACAAGAAATAGATATTGTATATAATCTCAGTAGCAGATTGCTTACTGAGACTGAATTGAAGTTGCTTGATCGTGGGTTGTCATTTGTGCCTACCCCTAAAACAAATAACTTTGATAAGATAGTGGATCTTCAGAAACTGCAACGGCAGCTCAAACTCAAAGATTTTTTCAGGGATAAAGCACAAGACATACCCACTAAATTTAAGGCTCCATCTTCTTTTGACTGCCCCAACACTAATCATTTGATTAAGAGTTTCACCAATATGTTGTCTCATGATTACACCACCTGTAACATCAGATCTTTTTCTAATCTCAATAAAAATGAATTACAGTCCCTAGAGGGCTTAAAGGGACACTGAGCCTAATTTTTTTTTCTTTCATGATTCAGATAGAGCATGCAATTTTAAGCAACTTTCTAATTTACTCCTATTATCATGTTTTCTTTGTTCTCTTGCTATCTTCATTTAAAAAAGAAGGCATCTAGGCTTTTTTTTGGTTCAGATCTCTGGACAGCACTTTTTTTATTGGTGGATGAATTTATCCACCAATCAGCAAGAACAACCCAGGTTGTTCACCAAAAATGGGCCGGCATCTAAACTTACATTCTTGCATTTCAAATAAAGATACCAAGAGAAGGAAGAAAATTTGATAATAGGAGTAAATTAGAAAGTTGCTTAAAATTTCATGCTCTATCTGAATCACGAAAGAAACATTTTTGGGTTCAGTGTCCCTTTAAGAAATGACAATACCATCATCATTCATCCGGCTGACAAGGGTGGTGGTATTGTCATTATGGATTATAGTGACTACAGGATGGAGGCCATTAGACAACTAACTGACATAGGCATAAACACTGAACTGAAAGGTAATCCTAAACTTAAATTTAATGCCAAGATAGACCGGTTCCTGAGGTCTTCCTTTTAGGCTGGACACATTAATGAATCAGAGTTACATTTTCTAACTACTACGCACCCTAAAATATCTGTTTTTTACTTTTTGCCAAAAGTGCAAAAGACCATCATCAATCCCCCCGGTAGACCTATAGTCTCCACACGTGATTCACTCTGTCCTAATATAGCGATTTATGTAGACTTTGTCCTTCAATCTACTGTGAAAGACAATTTTGCCTATTTAAAAGACTCTGTAACTTTGATCAAGACTCTTAAAGTTTCCAATTGGATACAACATAATGATATTCTTGTTACCATGGATGTGGACAGTTTGTACACCTGCATTCCTCACACAAGCGGTATTCTGGCTGTTAGGGTCATGTTATCAAATTCAGAGTCTTATACAGGCCCCCCTATAGAATTTATTCTAGAACTAATGGATTTTTGTCTCAATAATAATTATTTTAGATTTGAGTCCGATTTCTAGCTACAGACCTCAGGAACCCGCCATGGGTTCTAACATGGCCCCGGCTTACGCCAACTTATACATGGCATGGTATGAACCGTTTGTCATGAAGCCACATTTACATCACAATATTATACAGTACACTCGCTACATCGATGATGTTTTCTTGGTGTGGCGGGAGTGAAACAGAATTACAGGCTTGGGTATGTGAATTAAATAATCTGGAGTCCCCTATTAAATTTAAAATGGAATGCTCAACTGATGAAATACATTTTCTAGATTTGAACATCTTTACGGTTTCTATGGGCTCTCAATGCTGTTTTGGCTCATCCTTATTTACAAAACCCACAGACAGAAATTATTTAATCGAGTCTCACAGTTGTCACACTGATCATTAAAAAAGAGGGTTTATTTCCTCTCAACTCACTTGGGTAGTCAGGAATAATACTGAGATGCAACAAATGCTGGACCAGATGGAGGTAATGGTGAAGAAATGTATTGCCCGTACATTATGACCCTAAATTGATACATTAAACCAGAACTAGAATCCTTACAAAAATGAAATGCAAGATGAATTGCTGAAAGATAAGTGTAAGGAAACCATCACTGATGACAGATTGAATTTTATCACCACTTCTGATACAACACATCATATCATGGATAAGGCGATGAAAGTTCGCTGGGAACTGCCAAGGAATGACAGGGGCTTTCCGTTCCAAAAGATGCAACCCCCAAGGATGGCGTATCATCGTGCCAGCAATTGAGGGACATATTGGTGGACACAGATCCTATAGGATGCTACCAGAAATCTTGTTGGCTTAAACCCACAAAGCTGGGATGCTTTAAATGTGGTGACTTCACAACATGCCATAGTATGCAGAGCTGTTCAACATTCCAACATCCCCATCTGAATAAAAGATACAAGAACAATCATAGATTGACGTGCACAAGTTCCTTTGTCATTTATCTACTTTCTTGCCCATGTTCTTTAGTATACGTTGGGAAAACAACCACTACCTTCCGCAAATGCATGCCTAATCACAGATTTGCCATTAGGGAAGCTAATGAAAAGGTAGACTCAGATCAACCAGTGGCCCGCCACTTTGCACGGCACAAACATAATGCCTCAAGCCTAAGGAGCATGTTTATAGATTATATTCCACCTCTACGGAGGGGGGGGGCAATAGAGCCCAGAAACTTTTGCGCATGGAATCCAAATGGATATTTATGTTGGACACTGTGGCGCCTAAGGGCCTGAATACAATATTTGACTTCTCTCCCTTTTTCGGCAAACAATAACACCCTTCAATCAGAAGTTTTCATCTGTTTTCTTATGTCATCTTATGGCTATACGTAAACCATGCATTCGGATTCAATAATGTATGGGTCTAATGAACATTTCTAACACTCTATGAAGATATAATGATAAGTTCTCCAACGGGTCAGATTGGACTTATCTTATGGCGGATATGGCTTTTAAAGTTCATTATGTACTTTGATCTTTCACTCTGGCATCTCAGTATTTTTTTCAACCATACTCCTTTAGACCTATTTATTTATAAAATATTTTACCAGGAAGGATACATTGAGATTTCTCTCATTTTCAAGAATGTCCTGGGTCCACAAAACATTGCACTGATACAATAGGATACAATATTATACAAAAACAATAATAATACACAATATATGCAAAATTTAACATAGAACAGGTAGGAAATATATAATCAACCATGACAGGTGCATTCTGTTTTGAGATATTTAGAGAGGGATCTCTTAAAGGATATTAGGCTTGGGGAAGGTTTGAAAGTGTGCGGGAGGTCATTCCATAATTGTGGTGCTCTGTAGGAAAAGGAGGATCGAGCTGCTTTCTTTTTATATTGAGGCAAGCTAAATAATGTGCTGGTACTGGATCGGAGGTTATAGGAGGTGGGAATACCCGGGGAGAGCATTCTGCTCAGGTAGGGTGGGAGCTTCCCAGAAAGGCTCTTAAACACAAGGCAGGAAAGATGGAGTGTGCATCTGGATTCCAGCGACAGCCAGTTTAGTTATTTTAGCATGTCACAATGGTGGGTCCTATAGTTACATGGTAGCACAAAGTGGCAGAACGAGTTATACAATGTATTACGTTTATTAAGGTGAGTTTGCGGTGCAGGTGCATATACTACATCCCCATAATCGATGATGGGCATCAGCATTTGCTGTACAATCTTTTCCTTTACTGTAGGGCTGAGGCAGAATTTGTTTCTGTACAGGGCACCTAGTTTTGGATAAAGTTTAGATGCATGTTTTTCTATGTGGAGGCCAAAAGATAGATTGGGGTCTAACAACATACCCAAGTATTTGAAAGAATGGACTGCGGACAGTGTGCAATTTGATTTTGTTTTGATGCATAGATGGGAATTTTGTAGTTGGTGTAATTGAGGTCCCGTTCCAAAGACAGTTTTGTCAGTGTTTAGGAAGAGTTTGTTTTTTGAGATCCACTTTTTAACCTCTGTGAACTGGTCTTGGAGCACTGCTTCAAGCTGGGGCAGATCGGATTTGTTTGCATAGATTACCGTGTCATCTGCGTACATGTGTGCAGTTGAGGATTTGCAGACATTAGGCAGATCATTTATAAATAATGTGAATAGTAGTGGGCTGGGAGAGGGAGGGAGTGGCTGTCAGAAATGGAGACATATTGTGATCGATCTAAAACATATGATTGAAACCAGGTTAGAGGACGATCACCAATACCTGAGTTTTTTAGTTTGAGCAGTAGTATGTTGTGGTCTACTGTGTCAAAGGCCTTTGCAAAATCAAGGAAAATAGCTCCAGTTAGGTCTCCTTGTTCCATGCCAGTTTGGATGTTTTTGCAATTTTTTAGGAGAGCAGTTGTAGGGGAGTGATTTGGGCAAAAACCTGATTGATTAGGGTTCAGATAGATTGTTGGTAATACTCACATAATTGCGTATGGACACATTTTTCTAAGATTGTTTACAATACTGGGAGCAATGATATTGGGCGAAAGTTAGAAACCAAGGTTATCTCCCCACTTTTAAGGATAGGCACTACTCTTGCAGTCTTCCAAAGTTTGGGTATGTATCCAGACACCAAGGATTCATTAATTAGAGTTGTGACAGGTTTAGCAATTGCTGGTGCACTGAGCTTCAACAGCATTGCTGGGATTTGATCAGGTCCAGACTGGTTTTTAATTTTTAGATTATTAAGGTGTTTCTTAATGACATTGATGGGTATAGGTCTAAAATTTAACTTCTCTATATTGGGTCTTTGCTGATTTAGTGGGGCATGATCCACATTTGTAGTTTCAGGATGCGTGCCATTTATTAGTTTTTCAATCAGAGGGGTGGAGCACCCGACAAAATAATTTTTAAAGGCATTTGCAGAGTTTAGTTGTCCACATTGACAGTGGAGGGTTGGGTGTGGATTGGTGTAGTTTGTAAGTTTTTTATGACTTTCCAAAACTTTCTAGGGTTTTATATGTTATCCCGAAACTGGTACATTTGAATGAGGTCAGCTGTGATCCAATTCAAGTGTGCTCCTTTTACTCTCACCTTACGCAGGGGGGCATGCAAATTCCAAACTTGTAGGAGTTCAGACTGAAATAATTAAACTGCAGAGTCTAGATCTGGGATTAGGTTTAATCTGTGCCAGGGGAGGTTCTTGATGTCATTTAGAAATTATTGAAGATTACATTTTTTGAAGGACCTGGTGATTTTAACCTTGGGAGAGGATTTAGTTACCTTTATTTTGCGCACGCAGTACACTAAGCAGTGGTCACTGAAATTGTTAGGGAGAACTCCTGCCTCCTGTATTCGGTCATGAGAAGTGGAGAGAATCCAATCGAGCAGGGTGTGATTATGGCTTTTGATGTTTGATGAGTTGGGGAGGAGATTAATTGCGTTCACTAAAAAAGTCTTAAACAGCGAGCAACAACTATTATTTTTTGGATTCAGCCAATCAATATTAAAATCTCCAAAAACCAAAATTTCACTTTTTGGGTTTTGAGCTATGGATTCACTAAGGAGCTGTGCTATTTCAGAAATGGAATGCACAGGGGAGCTTGGTGGTCGGTAGATTCCTGCAACAATGATTGATTTACTGCACGGGATCTCAATTGTGCCAGAAAGGAAATCAAATGTGGCAGGAGAGCTAGATTTTTGTAAGGGGGTGTACATTATGGAATTGTCAACATAAATTACAATGCCGCCTCCTATCTTTGCTCTATCATTTCTATGGCATGAATACCCATGTATTGCAATGGCAGAGTCAGGTATTTTTGCGGTTAGCCATGATTCAGAGATCACAATGATTTTGGTCTTGTAATGTGAACACCAAGCTTGCAGTGCATCGATTTTTGGTAGTAAGCTGCAGATATTACAGTGCACAAAGGAGAGGCCTTTTTTAGCTGGAAGGCTAGGAATGGAATTTGCTGGGGGACCAGGGTTAGACTCTACATCATTTGCAAGGGCAAGTAACATAAGGAATAGGAGTTTGGACATAGTTTTT
Source organism: Bombina bombina (assembly GCF_027579735.1). NCBI lineage: Eukaryota > Metazoa > Chordata > Amphibia > Anura > Bombinatoridae > Bombina > Bombina bombina. Next base: position 626,563 of record NC_069505.1, read on the forward strand.
GTTTGGCCATATAGTGAATGGCATACTTTATAATTTTGTGAGGTGGGGGTAGGAGGGCTATTTTTTATAACTCTCCACCAGCACTCAGCAGATAAGTTACAGCAACAGAGCAGGCCATGGTGTATGATAATTTGTTTTCCAGTTGAGCCCTAATAGTTGAGGTGGGTGCTTATGGCGGTAGAGATGTGAACAAAATTGTAGTGAGAAAAGGGTTATCACGAATAACAGTATGGTCATATTTGGATTCATGTTAGTGGTATGAGGTGTGTATATGAAAATAAAACACAAATAGTAAAAAATAAAAAATAAATAAAATTATATAATATTGATGTGTGATATATAGCTATTTGTAGGGAGTGATGGTATGTATTCTATAGGTTTAAGTGAATGGAAGGATGTGCTGATCCGTGTTTGCAGCTGTAATTTTAGGAGAATGAAAGTTGTGTGGGAGACTATCTATAAATGAGGAAATGAGCTTGGGGTGGATGGGGTGAGGGGCAGGGTGGGATAACACATGTACTGTATATAATGCAATATAGTAAATAACAAAACAACCGGGCACAAGTATAGTGTAGGCAGGCAAAAAGTCATAAAAGACCGGTGCTCTAAGTCATAAAAGACCGGTGCTCTAAGTCATAAAAGACTGGTGCTCTAAGTCATAAAAGACCGGTGCTCTAAGTCATAAAAGACCGGTGCTCTAAGTCATAAAAGACCGGTGCTCTAAGTCATAAAAGACCGGTGCTCTAAGTCATAAAAGACCGGTGCTCTAAGTCATAAAAGACCGGTGCTCTAAGTCATAAAAGACCGGTGCTCTAAGTCATAAAAGACCGGTGCTCTAAGTCATAAAAGACTGGTGCTCTAAGTCATAAAAGACTGGTGCTCTAAGTCATAAAAGACTGGTGCTCTAAGTCATAAAAGACCGGTGCTCTAAGTCATAAAAGACCGGTGCTCTAAGTCATAAAAGACCGGTGCTCTAGTAAATTTATAAAATATTAAATAAAAAATAAATAATAAAAAAAGTACTAGAAAAAAAGCACTCTTGCCTCAAACCTTAAATAGAGAAAAACAATGGCCATATATTGCTATGATCATCCATACTGGTGGAGTAAAACATCAACACACATGATACTGGTGTGAAATTGATTGGTTTATTGCACTCTAAAATAAATAGTGCATGTGAACTTACATACAATAAATTATATATATATATATAGCATGTGAACTTACAATAAATTATATATATAGCAGTGAACTTAGGAATTAAACAAAGAGAACCCTGTAAATAATAAGTGTTCCAAATAAAATGTCCATAAACAGTTTACCACACTGAAGTGTTGTTTTCCTGAATGCTGTGTTGAGTCCCAAGAGAAACAAAACGTCTTTTGTTAAAGGGACATGAAACCCACATTTTTTCTTTCATGATTTAGAAAGAGAATGCAATTTTAAACATCTTTCTAATTTACTTCTATTATCTCATTTGTTTTATTCTCTTGATATTCTTTGCTGAAAAGCATATCTAGATATGGTCAGTAGCTGCTGATTGGTTGCTGCACATAGAAGCCTTGTGTGATTGGCTCACCCATGTGCATTGCTTTTTCTTCAACTAAGGATATCTAAAAAATGAAGCAAAATAAATAATAGAAGTAAATTGTAATGTTGTTTAAATCTGTATTCTCTATCTGAATCGTGAAAGAAAGATTTTGGGTTTAGTGGCCCTTTAATGTCCTTTTTTCCCAGTTTGATAAAGGAAATAAATTGTGACAAAAACAATTGTAAACCTGGTATCATTCCTGCTTGTAATTAAGCTCAATCTTCACTCTTTATGGGCATATAGCAACAGGTCTAGATTTAAACCATGCTCACACTCCATTAAGCAAGGAGAGAGGCTGTAAAGTAAGGCTCAGCTACTTACGCTGAAAAGCTAGCAGTGTACAACCGCCAAACTGAACAGCTGAGCAGCCAGAGAGCTTCTGGAGCACCAACACTAAACCACCAATACTACCATGCAAAAAAACAGACCCAATAAAGCTGGTGACTAGAACCTGATAGCCACATAAGCTTACTTACTGTACAACAGTTGTGTCCCAGTTCAGTGATGATTTGAGCAGAGATTCTTTGTTTTCCAGTAAAGGTAAAAGGATATGTGGGTAACACTTGGTCCAGGGATCTTGAAAGGAAATTTGCCTACGATCGTTTCACCAAATTGGCTTCATCAGGGCTTGTAATTTGCATTCTTCCTCAGCTGCCTTAAATAGCAGCCTTATTGAGGATCATCCCCCAAGTCTAAACCATGTGAAAATAAAAGATTTCTACTACATCAATAATAAAGTTCACTGCTAATCAATAGATACAAATATTTAAATATTTCTCAAAAATTGACACTTTTTGATCATATGTGAATGAAATCAGCAGGTGTTATTAACTGAGATATATTGGTATATTTCTATCTTTTTTTACATATAATGGCTCCCTGTTCATATGACCACTGTGGTTCATGCTTATACTGCTGTGCTGTTGCAGCTACTTTATTTAAAGGTGCAAGACAATTGATATTGGCTAAAAAGCAACCATTTTCGGCTAGATTACAGGTTTTGCGTTATGGTGAAAAAGCAGCGTTATCAGGTTATAATGCTGCTTTTTAACTACCGCTGCTATGACGAGTCTTGCAGGTTTAGGGGCACCGCACACTTTTTGGCCATAACGCAAATCAACTTACTATACCGTCAAGATTCGTAACGCATTCTAAAGTCAGTAGTTATGAGTGTTATGCTACAAAGCCGTAGCATAAAACTCATAACTAAAGTGCTAAAAAGTACACTAACACCCATAAACTATCTATTAACCCCTAAACCGAGGCCCTCCCGCATCGCAAACACTAAAATAAAATTATTAACCCCTAATCTGCCGCTCCGGACATTGCCGCCACTATAATAAACATATTAACCCCTAAAGCGCCGTACTCCCGCATCGCAAACACTAGTTAAATATTATTAACCCCTAATCTGCCATCCCTAACATCGCTGCCACCTTTCTACATTTATTAACCACTAATCTGCCGCCCCCAACGTCGCCGCCACTATACTAAAGTTATTAACCCCTGAACCTAAGTCTAACCCTAACACCCACTAACTTAAATATAATTAAAATAAATCTAAAGAAAACCTACTATTAATAACTAAATAATTCCTATTTAAAACTAAATACTTACCTGTAAAATAAACCATAACATAGCTACAATATAACTAATAGTTACATTATATCTAGCTTAGGGTTTATTTTTATTTCACAGGTAAGTTTGTATTTATTTTAACTAGGTAGAATAGTTAGTAAATAGTTATTAACTATTTACTAACTACCTAGCTAAAATAAATACAAATTTATTACAAAGTTATATTGTAGCTAGCTTAGGCTTTATTTTACAGGTAAGTATTTATTTTTAAATAGGAATTATTTAGGTAATAATAGTAGGTTTTATTTAGATTTATACCTTGCAGAAAAAAGAAATGTCCAGACCGGCTCTTCCTTCACCAACTCGCTCTTTATTAGATACAGGAAAAAGAGCGTATTACACAGCACAATTAATATCGACAATGTCGAAGCACCTACAGGCAAAGTTAAAACACAGATAATGACAGCTACCCCCTCACATCTGACGCGTTTCGGTGGTTACCGTAATCATGATTACGGTAAGCACCGAAACGCGTCAGATGTTAGGGGCGGCAGATTAAGGGTTAATAATATTTTACTAGTGTTTGCGATGCGGGAGTGTGGCGGGTTAGGAGTTAATATGTTTATTATAGTGGCGGCGATGTCCGGAGCGGCAGATTAGGGGTTAATAAGTATAATGTAGGTGTCTGCGATGTCGGGGGTGGCAGATTAGGGGTTAATACGTGTAAGATTAGGGGTGTTTAGACTTGGGGTTCATGTTAGGGTGTTAGGTGTAAACATAAATTTAGTTTCCCCATAGGAATCAATGGGGCTGCGTTACTGAGTTTTACGCTGCTTTATTGCAGGTGTTAGACTTTTTCTCAGCCGGCTCTCCCCATTGATGTCTATGGGGAAATCGTGCACGAGCACGTACAACCAGCTCACTGCTGACTTAAGCAGCGCTGGTATTGGAGTGCGGTATGGAGCACAAGTTTGCTCTACGCTCACTTCTTGCCTGTTAACGCCGGGTTTGTAAAAACCTGTAATACCAGCGCTGTAGGTAAGTGAGCGGTGACAATAACGTGCAAGTAAGCAACGCACCCCTCTTACTGCAAAACTCGTAATCTGGCCGTTTGTTGCCAATAATTGTAATCAGTATTTTCCTGCTTTTTAAACCTTTTAAATGTCTCATTTACGAGAATGCACCGGACCATTCCTGAATTTAAAGATACAGGGCTCCTAATGTAAACAGAAATGAACACGGTTTATCCCAAAGTAAACAAGCTCAACAGGTATTATATGTTAAAGTATACATGAATTATTTCTGTCATTTGTACACACAATAACCTCCTGCTGATGAGACCATTATGGCTTACACCTCTTAAGCTGCATATTAGCAACTGTTTTATTTAGATTTAAAGGTACAGGGCACTTGATATTAACTGTACAACAACCACTTGGTAATATGTATTGTTGCCAGTTCATTGTATCAATAGTTACCTGTTTTATTAAACAACCTTTATCACTCTCATTTTGGAGAGTGCACAGAAACATTCATGACTTCAAAATATAAAGATACAGGGCACAAAGTGTAAACAACCACTTGGTAGATGTACATTTATATATATACACATGATAATTGACTGACACAAACTCTGGGAATTATTTAACATATCACAATAATTAACACTGCTAAAGCTCATTGCGCTGTTTAGAATATTTCAAACTAATGGAACAATTAATGAATCAAATGTTACATTCATGCAGCAAACAAGGTATAAGAGTTCCTCATTTAAACCTCCTGGAGATAATGTGTCTAGGTTAAAAATCCATCGGCTCTCGTGCTGCAGTAATACTTTATCCCCCTCTCTAATACCCAAAGTCACTCTCTCAATCCCTATGAGGCTAAAGGTGCGAGGAATTGTTATATGATTTAACGTAAGGCTCTTGTGATTTTACCTATATATTATAGAGAACAGCCACAGTTTGCTAAATAGATTACTCCTTCAGTTCTACTTGTTATTTTAGTTCTGATTTTATATATACGCCCAGTCTTAGATACAAAGTATCTAGCTTTTTGTATATAATTGCACGCTTTGTAACACTTGCAAGGATAGCAACCTGGTACATGTTAGTTTAGTTCTGATTTTATATATTCGCCCAGTCTTAGATACAAAGTATCTAACTTTTTGTATATAATTGCACGCTAGCAACCTGGTACATGTTAGTTTAGTTCTGATTTTATATATACGCCCAGTCTTAGATACAAAGTATCTAGCTTTTTGTATATAATTGCACGCTAGCAACCTGGTACATGTTAGTTTAGTTCTGATTTTATATATACGCCCAGTCTTAGATACACTTACACTAACACCCATAAACTACCTATGTACCCCTAAACCGAGCTCCCCCCACATCGCCGCCACTCGATTAAAATTATTTAACCCCTAATCTGCCGACCGCCACCTACGTTATACTTATGTACCCCTAATCTGCTGCCCCTAACCCCGCCGACCCCTGTATTACATTTATTAACCCCTAACCTGCCCCCCACAACGTCGCCGCCAGCTACTTAAAATAATTAACCCCTAATCTTCCGACCGCAAAGCGCCGCCACCTACGTTATCCCTATGTACCCCTAATCTGCTGCCCCTAACACCGCCGACCCCTATATTATATTTATTAACCCCTAATCTGCCCCCCTCAACGTCGCCGACACCTGCCTACACTTATTAACCCCTAATCTGCCGAGCGGACCTGAGCGCTACTATAATAAAGTTATTAACCCCTAACCCGCCTCACTAACCCTATAATAAATAGTATTAACCCCCTAATCTGCCCTCCCTAACATCGCCGACACCTAACTTCAATTATTAACCCCTAATCTGCCGACCGGAGCTCACCGCTATTCTAATAAATGGATTAACCCCTAAAGCTAAGTCTAACCCTAACACTAACACCCCCCTAACTTAAATATAATTTACATCTAACAAAATAAATTAACTCTTATTAAATAAATGATTCCTATTTAAAGCTAAATACTTACCTGTAAAATAAATCCTAATATAGCTACAATATAAATTATAATTATATTATAGCTATTTTAGGATTAATATTTATTTTACAGGCAACTTTGTAATTATTTTAACCAGGTACAATAGCTATTAAATAGTTAAGAACTATTTAATAGTTACCTAGTTAAAATAATAACAAATTTACCTGTAAAATAAATCCTAACCTAAGATATAATTAAACCTAACACTACCCTATTAATAAAATAATTAAATAAACTACCTACAATTACCTACAATTAACCTAACACTACACTATCAATAAATTAATTAAACACAATTCCTACAAATAAATACAATTAAATAAACTAGCTAAAGTACAAAAAATAAAAAAGAACTAAGTTACAAAAAATAAAAAAATATTTACAAACATAAGAAAAATATTACAACAATTTTAAACTAATTACACCTACTCTAAGCCCCCTAATAAAATAACAAAGACCCCCAAAATAAAAAATTCCCTACCCTATTCTAAATTAAAAAAGTTACAAGCTCTTTTACCTTACCAGCCCTGAACAGGGCCCTTTGCGGGGCATGCCCCAAGAATTTCAGCTCTTTTGCCTGTAAAAGAATAAATACAATAGCCCCCCCCCAACATTACAACCCACCACCCACATACCCCTAATCTAACCCAAACCCCCTTAAATAAACCTAACACTAAGCCCCTGAAGATCTTCCTACCTTGTCTTCACCATCCAGGTTCACCGATCCGTCCTGAAGAGCTCCTCCGATGTCCTGATCCAAGCCCAAGCGGGGGGCTGAAGAGGTCCATGATCCGGTCAAAGTCTTCATCCAAGCGGGGCAGAAGAGGATCTTCCATCCGATTGAAGTCATCATCCAGGCGGCATCTTCTATGGTCTTCCATCCGGAGCGAAGCGGCAGGATCCTGAAGACCTCCAGCGCGGAACATCCATCTGGACCGACGACTGAACGACGAATGACTGTTCCTTTAAGGGACGTCATCCAAGATGGCGTCCCTCGAATTCCGATTGGCTGATAGGATGGAATCAGCCAATCAGAATCTAGTTCAATCCGATTGGCTGATCCAATCAGCCAATCAGATTGAGCTCGCATTCTATTGGCTGATCGGAACAGCCAATAGAATGCGAGCTCAATCTGATTTGCTGATTCCATCAGCCAATCAGAAAATTCCTACCTTAATTCCGATTGGCTGATAGAATCCTATCAGCCAATCGGAATTCGAGGGACGCCATCTTGGATGACGTCCCTTAAAGGAACCGTCATTCGTCGGGAGACAACGGAAGAAGAGGATGGATCCGCGTCGCCTGCTTCAAGATGGACCCGCTCCGCACCGGATGGAAGAAGATCGAAGATGCCGCTTGGAGAAGATGTTTGCCGGTCCGGATGTCCTCTTCTTGCCGGATAGGAGGAAGACTTTTGAGCCTCTTCTGGACCTCTTCAGCCACCGGATGATGGATCGCCAACCCCCGCTTGGGTTGGATGAAGATGTTGGAGCCAGGACGGATCGGTGATACCTGGATGGTGAAGACAAGGTAGGAAGATCTTCAGGGGCTTAGTGTTAGGTTTCTTTAAGGGGGGTTTGGGTTAGATTAGGGGTATGTGGGTGGTGGGTTGTAATGTTGGGGGGGGGGGGTATTGTATGTTTTTTTTTACAGGCAAAAGAGCTGAAATTCTTGGGGCATGCCCCGCAAAGGGCCCTGTTCAGGGCTGGTAAGGTAAAAGAGCTTGTAACTTTTTTAATTTAGAATAGGGTAGGGAATTTTTTATTTTGGGGGGCTTTGTTATTTTATTAGGGGGATTAGAGTAGGTGTAATTAGTTTAAAATTGTTGATATATTTTTCTTATGTTTGTAAATATTTTTTTATTTTTTGTAACTTAGTTCTTTTTTATTTTTTGTACTTTAGCTAGTTTATTTAATTGTATTTATTTGTAGCAATTGTATTTAATTAATTTATTGATAGTGTAGTGTTAGGTTAATTGTAGGTAATTGTAGGTAGTTTATTTAATTAATGTATTGATAGGGTAGTGTTAGGTTTAATTATATCTTAGAAAATGACAAAATAGTGCAATACATCCAGCAGCAATACTCACAGGTCAGAGCTTCAAGGAGTCACTACAAAACTCCCCAACAATAGTAAAAAATGTAAAAATGAAGCTCTCCAAAATGCCAAAGTTTCAAAGCTTTATTTTAGAAAGTGCAGAGTCAAACAGCCACGACGTTTCGGGGAGCTATGCCCCTTAATCATGTGGTAAGTGATAGTACAGGTACACCTGTTTAAATAGCTCACCTTGGGATTTTAACCCTTACAATCTTATATTCCACATTCTATAAAATGCAACAGCACCATCTGCTGGTGGAAAGCTAGGTAGACCATGTACAAAAATTAAAAACAAAAACAGCTATGAAGCCCCTATACCAGAACCATATCTACACAAACAATAAACACTGCAATTTATTTATTAGAGCTTATTTAAACAACATTAGGCTCCATGATTTAAAACAAATATTGCAGAATATAAGAACACAAGAGCAACACCAGATTAGTAGAACACAGACCAGTCTATCTCTCTATTGAGCCCCCTAGGTTCCAGGGTATCCAACTTAAAAATCCAATAGGATTCACGTTGTTTCAAAAGGATATCCCTATTGCCACCTCTACGGGGGGTCCTAATTTGTTCGATTACCTGGAACCTAAGTTGGCTAATAGGATGACCCATAGCCAAAAAATGATAAGCTACTGGTGCAGTGAATACCTTACACCTGATGTTGCTCTTGTGCTCAGTGATCCGATCCCGTACCCTCCTAGAGGATTCGCCAATGTAGGCTTTCCCACATGGGCATTTGATCATGTAAATAACATAATTGCTATTGCAAGTAAAGTAGTCCCTATAATGAAATTTATAACCACTATGTGGGTGTAAAAAATAGGGACTCTTTATTATAGAATTGCAATTGCTGCACCCTAAACAGGGAAAACAGCCCAAATTCTTTTTGGTGATAAACCGCTGAGATAGTGTTCTACCAGGGCCAATGTCAGCTTTAATCAAAGAGTCCCTCAAGCTCTTACTACGCTTATATGCTGGCATAGGCATTTGGTCAAATTCAACAACCTCCGAATTGCAATCTTTCAGGATACCCCAATGTTTTCTGATAATTTTCCAAACCTGATCACTTTGTCTGGAAAATTCAGATACAAAAATCATTCTCTTTGAATCTTTTTTAGAAGACAACCCAGGTTTTAACAATGATTTTCGATCCAATTGGGACACCTGATTGATGGTGTCAACAATAAGATCTCTGGGGTATCCACGTTGCACAAATTTGTCACCCATTTCTGAAAGTCGCAAGGGTACTAACGATTCCTCTGCAACTATGCGCTTAACTCTAAGCAATTGACTCTTTGGCAATGATCTGACTAGTGAAGGATGATGTGCACTGCTATATAATAGCAGGTTATTCCTATCAGTTTTCTTGCTGAAAATATCAGTCTTGAAATTGCACCCATCCTTCAAAACAGTCACATCCAAAAAATCAATTGAAATTTCGCTATAAGTAAGTGTAAACTTAATACTGTTTGTCGAATCATTTAACTCCCTAACAAAAAGTTCAAGGGCTCCAACGCTGCCCAACCATATGCCGAAAATATCATCAATGTAGCGCCACCAGGTGGCGCCACACTGACGAAATAAATAATTTTCAAAAACAAATTTTTCTTCAAAAAGATTCATAAAAATATTTGCATAGTTAGGGGCAACGTTGGAGCCCATGGCTGTACCCTGTAACTGAAGGTAAAAAAAGTCTTCAAATAAAAAATAATTGTTAAAAAGTATAATTTCCAACAGTTGCATAATAAACCAAATCTGTGAAATGGAATATAAACCAGAAGTAAAAAGCGCATGTTTAACAGCTCCCAGACCGCTCTCATGGGTGATTGAGGTATATAAACTTGTCACATCCAGACTGAAAAGAATGAATTTATCAGTCTGGAGTTGCAAGTTGTTCAATTTGACCAAAAAATCATTAGTATCTTTAATGAAAGTACTTGACTGCTCCACCAGGGGTCTCAAAAGTTTATCCAAAAAGATGGATATCCCTGAGAACACAGAGTTAGTTCCAGCCACAATCGGTCGCCCAGGTGGAGCAGTCAAGGACTTATGAATTTTGGGCAGTACATATAGTACTGGCGAGATCGGATCTTTAACAATAAGATATTTAGCTGTTTTATCATCAATGATGCCATTGTTGAGTGCAAATTTAACAGTGACAGATATCTCTTTAGTAATCTTAGATAGAGGATTAGCGGCAATTTTTTTATATACATTCCCAGCACTTAACTGACGATACACCTCAGACCTATAGTCAGTTTTGTTCAAGATCACAGTAGCACCGCCCTTATCAGCTTGCTTTAAAACCACCTTGTCATTAGATTTAAGTGACTTCAGGGCAAGATGGTCAGCTGCTGTGAAGTTGACAAAAACAGATTTCACCTTATGCCTCTGTTGAGAAACCTTAGACTGCAGTTTCTGTATGTCCAAAAGGACAAGTTTCTCAAAAGTAGCAATGCTATGATCAGTGACCACAGGATAAAATGAACTCTTATTAAACAACCCCACATTCTTAATGCTTAAAGTGTTAGTTTTATTGACACATTTCTCAGCAAGGTCAGAGCTAACAGCAGTGATACCAATATCGCTATTAGACTGTGATAACCCCTTATCCTTACTACAATGCCAGAATTTTAATCTTACATTTCTGAAAAATTTATGTAAATCCTTGTTAAGGTTAAAGAAATCACAGTCACTCAATGGGCAAAACGATAGTCCTTTTTGCAGAACATCCGCTTCCCTTGGATCAAGCGGGCAATCAGATATGTTGACCAGGGTCACAAACTTTTACCTACACAGAATTTGAAGCCTCTAGAATCACTACACTGGTGAAAGGATCACGGAATTTTCTACACACTGCACCTAAACAAATGGCAAGTAACGAGTATGAGAAATTAACTAAGAGGCAGCTGGCATATGACCTCCACGCCACTACTCTGGCCGAATACCACAGAGTTAAGAGGATTCCCAGGGGTTTACGGATGAACACTAGACCGACACTGTTGAAGGACAATCAGGAGTATTGCAAGAAGTTTGAGCAGATTTTAAACAAATGCTCCTTTGACCTGATTGTCCTCACAGTAGAATATTTACAGATTGACCTCAATAACATCAAAGTGGCCATTGCTACATTGGAGGAGGAAATTCGTCAGAGCATTTCTACAGATGAATGGGACAAACTAATATCTACTAATAAAGAATTACTCACTGAGATGAGAGTTACGATCGAGGAAAGGAAGAGGTTAAAGTTCCAAAGGGACTCTGAGGATTATTCCTCCAATCGGATTTACCGCTGGGTATATGACCCTATGGGAAAAGAGCGCTACGTCACTTCCGGCGCAAGGAGAAGGCAACAGCGACGCAACGCAGCGTCAGGCAGCAGCTCCGACTCATCCTCTGATTTTTTACAAACAGAGGCCTCCGACAGTGCAGGAGAAGGGGCCGTAAACATAGGGGGCACAAGCAAGGCAACCAAGGTAAACAAGACCAACAGAGCGTTAACCAACAGGATTACCAGGGCACGCAAGAAGATATAGTGGTCAACATATCTGATTGCCCGCTTGATCCAAGGGAAGCGGATGTTCTGCAAAAAGGACTATCGTTTTGCCCATTGAGTGACTGTGATTTCTTTAACCTTAACAAGGATTTACATAAATTTTTCAGAAATGTAAGATTAAAATTCTGGCATTGTAGTAAGGATAAGGGGTTATCACAGTCTAATAGCGATATTGGTATCACTGCTGTTAGCTCTGACCTTGCTGAGAAATGTGTCAATAAAACTAACACTTTAAGCATTAAGAATGTGGGGTTGTTTAATAAGAGTTCATTTTATCCTGTGGTCACTGATCATAGCATTGCTACTTTTGAGAAACTTGTCCTTTTGGACATACAGAAACTGCAGTCTAAGGTTTCTCAACAGAGGCATAAGGTGAAATCTGTTTTTGTCAACTTCACAGCAGCTGACCATCTTGCCCTGAAGTCACTTAAATCTAATGACAAGGTGGTTTTAAAGCAAGCTGATAAGGGCGGTGCTACTGTGATCTTGAACAAAACTGACTATAGGTCTGAGGTGTATCGTCAGTTAAGTGCTGGGAATGTATATAAAAAAATTGCCGCTAATCCTCTATCTAAGATTACTAAAGAGATATCTGTCACTGTTAAATTTGCACTCAACAATGGCATCATTGATGATAAAACAGCTAAATATCTTATTGTTAAAGATCCGATCTCGCCAGTACTATATGTACTGCCCAAAATTCATAAGTCCTTGACTGCTCCACCTGGGCGACCGATTGTGGCTGGAACTAACTCTGTGTTCTCAGGGATATCCATCTTTTTGGATAAACTTTTGAGACCCCTGGTGGAGCAGTCAAGTACTTTCATTAAAGATACTAATGATTTTTTGGTCAAATTGAACAACTTGCAACTCCAGACTGATAAATTCATTCTTTTCAGTCTGGATGTGACAAGTTTATATACCTCAATCACCCATGAGAGCGGTCTGGGAGCTGTTAAACATGCGCTTTTTACTTCTGGTTTATATTCCATTTCACAGATTTGGTTTATTATGCAACTGTTGGAAATTATACTTTTTAACAATTATTTTTTATTTGAAGACTTTTTTTACCTTCAGTTACAGGGTACAGCCATGGGCTCCAACGTTGCCCCTAACTATGCAAATATTTTTATGAATCTTTTTGAAGAAAAATTTGTTTTTGAAAATTATTTATTTCGTCAGTGTGGCGCCACCTGGTGGCGCTACATTGATGATATTTTCGGCATATGGTTGGGCAGCGTTGGAGCCCTTGAACTTTTTGTTAGGGAGTTAAATGATTCGACAAACAGTATTAAGTTTACACTTACTTATAGCGAAATTTCAATTGATTTTTTGGATGTGACTGTTTTGAAGGATGGGTGCAATTTCAAGACTGATATTTTCAGCAAGAAAACTGATAGGAATAACCTGCTATTATATAGCAGTGCACATCATCCTTCACTAGTCAGATCATTGCCAAAGAGTCAATTGCTTAGAGTTAAGCGCATAGTTGCAGAGGAATCGTTAGTACCCTTGCGACTTTCAGAAATGGGTGACAAATTTGTGCAACGTGGATACCCCAGAGATCTTATTGTTGACACCATCAATCAGGTGTCCCAATTGGATCGAAAATCATTGTTAAAACCTGGGTTGTCTTCTAAAAAAGATTCAAAGAGAATGATTTTTGTATCTGAATTTTCCAGACAAAGTGATCAGGTTTGGAAAATTATCAGAAAACATTGGGGTATCCTGAAAGATTGCAATTCGGAGGTTGTTGAATTTGACCAAATGCCTATGCCAGCATATAAGCGTAGTAAGAGCTTGAGGGACTCTTTGATTAAAGCTGACATTGGCCCTGGTAGAACACTATCTCAGCGGTTTATCACCAAAAAGAATTTGGGCTGTTTTCCCTGTTTAGGGTGCAGCAATTGCAATTCTATAATAAAGAGTCCCTATTTTTTACACCCACATAGTGGTTATAAATTTCATTATAGGGACTACTTTACTTGCAATAGCAATTATGTTATTTACATGATCAAATGCCCATGTGGGAAAGCCTACATTGGCGAATCCTCTAGGAGGGTACGGGATCGGATCACTGAGCACAAGAGCAACATCAGGTGTAAGGTATTCACTGCACCAGTAGCTTATCATTTTTTGGCTATGGGTCATCCTATTAGCCAACTTAGGTTCCAGGTAATCGAACAAATTAGGACCCCCCGTAGAGGTGGCAATAGGGATATCCTTTTGAAACAACGTGAATCCTATTGGATTTTTAAGTTGGATACCCTGGAACCTAGGGGGCTCAATAGAGAGATAGACTGGTCTGTGTTCTACTAATCTGGTGTTGCTCTTGTGTTCTTATATTCTGCAATATTTGTTTTAAATCATGGAGCCTAATGTTGTTTAAATAAGCTCTAATAAATAAATTGCAGTGTTTATTGTTTGTGTAGATATGGTTCTGGTATAGGGGCTTCATAGCTGTTTTTGTTTTTAATTTTTGTACATGGTCTACCTAGCTTTCCACCAGCAGATGGTGCTGTTGCATTTTATAGAATGTGGAATATAAGATTGTAAGGGTTAAAATCCCAAGGTGAGCTATTTAAACAGGTGTACCTGTACTATCACTTACCACATGATTAAGGGGCATAGCTCCCCGAAACGTCGTGGCTGTTTGACTCTGCACTTTCTAAAATAAAGCTTTGAAACTTTGGCATTTTGGAGAGCTTCATTTTTACATTTTTTAATTATATCTTAGGTTAGGATTTATTTTACAGGTAAATTTGTTATTATTTTAACTAGGTAACTATTAAATAGTTCTTAACTATTTAATAGCTATTGTACCTGGTTAAAATAATTACAAAGTTGCCTGTAAAATAAATATTAATCCTAAAATAGCTATAATATAATTATAATTTATATTGTAGCTATATTAGGATTTATTTTATAGGTAAGTATTTAGCTTTAAATAGGAATAATTTATTTAATAAGAGTTAATTTATTTCGTTAGATGTAAATTATATTTAAGTTAGGGGGGTGTTAGTGTTAGGGTTAGGCTTAGCTTTAGGGGTTAATACATTTATTAGAATAGCGGTGAGGTCCGCTCGGCAGATTAGGGGTTAATAATTGAAGGTAGGTGTCGGCGATGTTAGGGAGGCCAGATTAGGGGTTAATACTATTTATGATAGGGTTAGTGAGGCGGATTAGGGGTTAATAACTTTATTATAGTAGCGCTCAGGTCCGCTCGGCAGATTAGGGGTTAATAAGTGTAGGCAGGTGTCGGCGACGTTGAGGGGGGCAGATTAGGGGTTAATAAATATAATATAGGGGTCGGCGGTGTTAGGGGCAGCAGATTAGGGGTACATAGGGATAACGTAGGTTGCGGCGGTTTACGGAGCGGCAGATTAGGGGTTAAAAAAAATATGCAGGGGTCAGCAATAGCGGGGGCGGCAGAATAGGGGTTAATAAGTGTAAGGTTAGGGATGTTTAGACTCGGGGTACATGTTAGAGTGTTAGGTGCAGACGTAGGAAGTGTTTCCCCATAGGAAACAATGGGGCTGCGTTAGGAGCTGAACGCTGCTTTTTTGCAGGTGTTAGGTTTTTTTTCAGCTCAAACTGCCCCATTGTTTCCTATGGGAGAATCGTGCATGAGCACGTTTTTGAGGCTGGCCGCGTCCGTAAGCAACTCTGGTATCGAGAGTTGCATTTGCGGTAAAAATGCTCTACGCTCCTTTTTTGGAGCCTAACGCAGCATTTGTTTGAACTCTCGATACCAGAGTTAATTTTATGGTGCGGCCAGAAAAAAACCCGCGGAGCGTTAACAGTCCATCTACCGCCAAACTCCAAATCTAGGCCAAAGTATCTAGCTTTTTGTATATAATTGCACGCTAGCAACCTGGTACATGTTAGTTTAGTTCTGATTTTATATATACGCCCAGTCTTAGATACAAAGTATCTAGCTTTTTGTATATAATTGCACGCTAGCAACCTGCTACATGTTAGTTTAGTTCTGATTTTATATATACGCCCAGTCTTAGATACAAAGTATCTAGCTTTTTGTATATAATTGCACGCTAGCAACCTGGTACATGTTAGTTTAGTTCTGATTTTATATATACGCCCAGTCTTAGATACAAAGTATCTAGCTTTTTGTATATAATTGCACGCTAGCAACCTGGTACATGTTAGTTTAGTTCTGATTTTATATATTCGCCCAGTCTTAGATACAAAGTATCTAGCTCTTTGTATATAATTGCACGCTAGCAACCTGGTACATGTTAGTTTAGTTCTGATTTTATATATTCGCCCAGTCTTAGATAC